>NC_088345.1:45012500-45312500 GCF_036884655.1 Musa acuminata AAA Group
TGAACAATGAACACCAATGTATGAAGCTAAATTCAAACTGAGAAACAATAATGATATTTTACCCCCAAGCGCTTCTTAGTCCTGGCCAACAGCACTTGAGGATCCTGCTTGGTATGTGTGTAGGCGTCAATCTTGCCCAATTCCTCATAACAACATAAGTGGAGTCAGAATATCTACAACTACAAGTAGGTGGTCTAGAAGTGACAAGCTTGATAGGTAAGTGTAGCAAAGAAACGAGAGGTTATACAAATAAAAACAAATTTAATTATGTAAAAGAAATCAGAAACCACACTATAATTGCTTGCAAGTATAGCAGTTTCCTCAAAATGAATATGGATTTAATACTAATGCAATTCAATGTAATTTGGCACAGATGACTAGTATTAGTTCTCTTTTCCAAAACCAACTAAATTAGAATTTTTGATTGAACAGTGAAAGGAGATAATCTTCCAATTTCATGCTAATTTGATCAGAAGTTCAATAAATTTCACATAAAAATCAATTTTCTTTCACAGAATTGCAAAACGAAGCAGATGTACAGCTGCAGGAGAATGTCACACCACCATGAACAGCTTGGCATGATAAGAAAGATCACAATATAGAGAATTCAATGTTCCCCATAGGCAAGGAACTACCTCAATCCACAATATTAGTTTAGGCCTGCCTTCAGTGATGTCATAGTTCTTCACCTCCTTCAAGAAAGTCTGGAGTCTTTCAATAAATGGAGCATATGCTATGTCAACCTAAATTACATCAGGAATTAAAAAAAGTTCAGAGCAGCAATAATAACATTATTAAAAAATGATAGGACTTGGTCATCATTTACTACATGTCTTCATACAAAAATATCATCTCTACAACACAAGGAAAAAAAGAAATGAAGTAACAAACAATTGCTTCCTAAATAACTATCACCATATTACCAAACAAAATAGTTGAAGCACCATAACATAAATATCATGTCTACTCATAGAAATCAATTACCAAGACTAAGATGTAAAACTCACCAGTATATCCAGCAATATGTAAATTATGAAATTCGGTAAGGACCAATTGGCGATCGGCAAAGTCATTAAAAATTCATAGTAATAGAATAAAGTGATCTAAAAATTCATGACTTACATCCATTCTGATGACCAGAAACAATATGGACATGTAGATGAAAGGTCTCGAACCACATGTAAGTACTTACCAAACTAAAATGGCCGAGGAAAAATGGTCCATCATCAAATTTCAAAAGGGCATCCTCCAACTTGTCGAGGGCAGCACCTAAACAGGTTTACACAGATGAGTGCCTAATTGTTTAATTTTATGTTCCATAAGTATATCACAGAAGCTAAGAACATGTTGTCTTCTCTGACCAACATAATCACCGACATCTCCCTTGGAAGTCATTGCAGTGTACATAACCTTGTTGAAAGAATCAGTATAAGAAAATAGCTCCTCTGCAAATTGCTGCTTTGCAGGATCCTGTAATTTTCATTACGAGATGTAAACAAACTTATAGAATGAAGTAGCGTTCCTATCAGGACAAATACTAGGAAATTACTTACATCAGGCAGTAACTCTGGCCCTTCAAAATTTTTGTTGATGTACTTTATCAGATCAAGACTCTCTCCTTTCACCTCATTATTATGCTCCAGAGATGGTACCTATTCAACCAATGTTCAAATCGATACTAGCACCACAAGGTAATGATCATATAGAGGACATCAAGGTGCATCAAACCTTATTTGCGGGATAAACCTCCTTATACCAGGCTGGCTTGTTATCCAGATCAATAGGAACCAATTTGATCTTTTCCTGCAATCCCTGCTCCCCAAGGGTGCAGATTAAATAAAATTTATCATGTACACCTCCTTTTAAAATACATTTGTGTATACACTTCAAAATCCAATCTTTCCAAATAATAATGCAAAAGGATTGTCTAATTGACCCTGCTAAACTTCTTGCCTTATAATTCCTAGTGATCCAGGTGCGCTGCGCATATGGGCATATGTAAGAGATATACAACCTTCGAAAAGCAAATAAGAAAGGATCAAATCAATAAGCTGCGATCCAAATAGCATCGTCATAGTGAAAACCGGATGGATCGATCGATTGACTACCTGGTGGTGCCATCGAAGAGTTCCGGTGGTTCCGATGTCGGGTCGAGGGTCGGAGGCAACACCTCCTTCGTCAAACTGCACCAACATCACACCTCCATGATCAGCAACACTTAATCGAATCAAGGAGGGCTTCGAGAAATGAACACGATCCCGCGAATTACCTGGCGGTCGCTGCTGCTGCCATTGGCGAAAGCTATAAGATCGACCACAAGAACTCGTTCTAAAAGCTCGACCTCGACCACTCGCTCTCTATATAGTGGACGCGTGCTACGAAGACGTTTCAAGAAATAAGTGAAGGATGGGGGCAAATTAGACTTTTCATGATTAATCTAATCAAGGAGGACTTCTAGAGTTGATTCTGAGAGAGCGTCAGCGGTGACGACATTCTTGCCGATAGGTGATCCGCTACGGCGTCGCGAAGCAATGTATTCGAACAACATAACGTCCAGATTCGATCATAATTAGTGGGCGCAAAATATTACAGTGAAATGTCGGGTCAATACCAAAACGGATCGTCGATAGGAACCTTCCACGGAAAACCACGACAATAGACTCTTGAGCCGGACTAACTGAACCGGACCGGTCTGGGCCGTGGGCTGCAAACCGCACATGGCCTTTAGCTCTGTTGAAACCGCGCCCCGAAATCCCGTTAGCCTCCTCTTCCGCCTCTCGGCCTCCCTCACCTCCGATTCGAGATTCCCATGGCGTCCCAAAACCCCAAGGGTTCCTCACAGTCGGGCAAGAAGGCCATGGATGTACCTCCCTCGGCGGAGGTTGTGGCCCCTCCTGCTGCGGTGGTGCCGGATAACAGGCCTTCTCCTCCGACGGTTCGCCTCCCAAACCCTAGTTCTGCCCCACAGAAGCCCGAGATCCATGGGAACGCGGAGGGACCAACCGGCGTGGTAGGGCAGAAGGAGACCGCGCCGACCGCCGTTGAAGCCGCTGCTGCTGCTGGTCAATCCAACTCGGGTTCTTCGGAGGCAGCCCCTGTCACCGATCTCCAGAAGAAGCTCCGGCGAGCCGAGCGATTTGGGACGCCCGTGATGCTTTCGGAACAGGAGAAACGCAATTCTCGAGCTGAGAGGTACAGGGTTTGAACTTTGAACTAGCTCTTCTGATTTCCCTTCCCTCGTTTGGATTATGTGAAAAGATGCGATTTCACATCTTAATGATGAAAATTTTCCTCAAAAATAAGAAGAATTTTTTAGGATTTTATCTTAGGTTGGTGGTGGACAGATATGTATGCAGGTGGCAAAAGGGAATCGTGGCGAATTGTCGACTAAAGTTCATAAGAATCATTTAGAGAGAACATTAAAACAAAGGAATTGTAATATTCTTGTATGTTGGCTCGTGATAGTCACCTCTTTTCTTAGAAAGTAGTCAAGATTACCAAAGTTCAACTGAGTAAATATGTCAAGGTTCTAGAGGCTGGTGATGGTTCTATTCAGATATAAAGGTGTGTCAGATCTATAATATGAATTATGAGTCAAATGAGGAGATAAAGCGTTTTTAAGGATTGTACCTGTAGTTTGTGCTTCTCTAATTCAAGGAAAAGAAGTCTCCCAAAAATAACTAAAAAGGAAAAGAAGTATTCCTTTTGGAAATTTTGGAAAACTAGTCAATCAATCTTTTAAGATGAATAGAATTGTTGGATATAGTTTTCTTATATAATAAGTCATATTCCCACGAATGCTAGGAAAAAAGAACTATGGAAATAATAGACTGCTACTATTCTCTATGGTTTATAGCTCAACCATTGCTCTTCTGTGTTATTATACTTGATCTTCCCTGGATTCCCTGACTCTGGTTCAGGACAGGGGCAGGAGCGAGGCAACTCCTGTTTAGGAGTCCAGGAGCTTCAAGAGCCCCTGCTGTCCTGCTCCCGTCCAAGACTCAATTGGGCTATGGTTGATGTCAGCCCATTTAGTGTCATTGCTGTTGCTATGTTGCTGTCGTACTTCTTTTATGGCTGTGGTTGCCACTTCTATACTTGATTCTTGTTATGTTCAGAAGAGAGAGAAGAGGAGACAGAAAGGGAAGCTTGCACTTGCATTGTATGCCACTGTTAAGCTGTCTTGCAATTTGAATGTAAGAAGCACAGACACAGGACGTGGGACATAGACACGACATGACATGAATACAGCGACATGTCATTTTTCAAAAAAATTAGCACACTAGAGGTGGAGGAAGACCTAAGAAAGCTTCATTAAAAACAATAAATGGATATTTGATGGGACCTTAATAAAATAGTTATTGTCCTTAATAAAATTCAGTGACAGGAAAAAAAATTAGTTAAGCAATTCTTCATAGATGGAACCTTATTTGTTCTTCTTCTGTTCTGTTTTGGTTGAAAAAACTAAACTGGTGCATTAATTGCACTCTTGGGACCCTATGTTACTTTCTCAAAAATATCGGATTTCTCCATAGAACTTAAGGTGCTTTTCAGAAGATGGCTTTTCTCCACTCTTTGAAGAGACAACATTTGTAGGGATTAAGGATTTTCATTTCCTTGCATGCTTCAAGTTGGTACTGTGCCTGCATGTGAACTTGGTTTTGTACAGCTAATAGAAACATGACATATAAAAGATATAAAGGCTTCAACACACCCTTGGCATGCCGTCGATTCCCATACTTTGCCAGGTAGGCAGTATGACATAATCACTGAAACTTGCAGAAAGTCAAGGTATTGTAGGGTCAAAGCCTTTACATGAATGCACCATCAACTATTTCTAGTGTCTTGGTTGTAGCAACTGTATTTTTCTCCATTTTGTTTTATTGCAAACCATATCTCAAGGTGACTTTTGTTAATTGCTATATTTGAATGTTCAATGCTAATCCTTAATTTAGTAGTCACTTTTTCTTATGAGGTGTGGTCTGAGCAGCTTCTCATTTAAGTTGAAGAGGCACTAATGCCTGAGTTATGACCTGCGTGTATCATCACTCTAAATGTTTGCATGATCTCCTGATCCTGTTTTGCCCATCTCCTTGTTCCAGTGAATGCAGGAGCTAAAATATTCAAGATTTATTTTGTGAACTTCTTTCGGCAAGGAAATGGATGCCTTCTTATTTATATGATGTCAGAGTTGTTTACGTACTAAATCCATCGCCTTTTAACTTGCCAGCTTTTACTACTTGAAAATACATGAATGCACCATCAACTATTTCTCGTGTCTTTTTCTCCATTTTGTTTTATTGCAAACTATATCTCAAGGTGACTTTTGTTAATTGCTATCTTTGAATGTTCAATGCTAATCCTTAATTTAGTAGTCACTTTTTCTTATGAGGTGTGGTCTGAGCAGCTTCTCATTTAAGTTGAAAAGGCACTGATGCCTGAGTTATGACCTGCGTGTGTATCATCACTCTAAATGTTTACATGATCTCCTGATCCTGTTTTGCTCATCGCCTTGTTCCAGTGAATGCAGGAGCTAAAATATTCAAGATTTATTCTGTGAACTTCTTTCGGCAAGGAAATGGATGCCTTCTTATTTATATGACGTCAGAGTTGTTTATGGACTAAATCCATTGCCTTTTAACTTGCCAGCTTTTACTACCTGAAGATGCTTTTTGTGCTTTCATTGATCTGTTGTCGGTTTAATCTATTGAACTTACTGTAAAGTTAGCATTTTTAAATTGCATGTGGTTGGGGTGCAATACTGCAGTGAGCTTTTTTTTATTTGGGTGATATTACTGCTATTATGACCCAAATGATCTCCTTATTGGTGGTTGCTGTGCAATTGAAGTAGGTAACAAATGCATTTTAATTTAGCAGTTTCATCTTTTGCGCAGGATGATGCTTTTGTTAGTGTGGAAGAGTGCATTTAACTAGCATCTGTTTCCATAATGTGGTGCTGGTCTCTTTTAGATTTTTGGTTGTTCACTCAATGGAGTGTACCTCTTGCATGTTTTTTGGTCATCATACTTTTCAGGCCTTACTATAAGGGAATGATCTTCCTTGTTTCTAGTATTGTTCTGCAAACCATTATTGTTCTATCGTCTGACCGATTTAGCCGAGAATCAATTTTTTTTTAATGTAGATATTGTTACCTTTACTTCCCTTTACATTGCAGGTTTGGAACTGTATCAACCTTGGATGGAGGGAAGATTGTAGGACCACTAGAGGAGCAGAAAAGAAAGGCCCGGGCTGAGAGGTGCTTACTTTTGTTGACACGGCAGATATGTATTAGCTAAAGGTACAAGCTCTAAGCCCGACTCTTTCTTTGCCATACTTTTAGGTTTGGGCTTAAGGCTGAAACTGATGAGGAGGCAAAGAAGAAGGCTCGGTTGGAACGATTTGCACCATACTCAAAGTTGGATACTTCAGAAGAGGAGAAAAGAAAGGCACGAGCAATCAGGTGATGATTGTTTTGTTTGGATTTTGGTGAATTTATTTTTAATGCTTTCAGATATAGGTAAAATAGTTTGTTTCTTCGTGATTTATTTTTACCAAGTTTGGCTGTCACACCATGACTTATAATCTAGAACCTGATGTTACGGCTCTCTGGTTTTCGATTTAGAAACTTCTGAAGATTGAAAGTTCTTTTTCAGAAACAATCTAATAGAGACAACATAATCATAGATTTGTATTGCCTTGATTTCCAAGATTGATTCTTTAAACATAGACAACACCTGAGGCTCCTAATATTTTCACTTTTGGAGCACTTTTTCCCTTTCATGTGGCATAAACTTCCCACTTTAACTTGTTTGCACCTAGAGGGAGGCAAAATTCATATTCATAAAAGATTGGTCTACTTAGCATTATACCTTATCAGCCCAATTAATCAGTAGCCTTCATGCTCTTCAGACACAAACCTCATCTGATACTATTTCTCATTGTGTATTCTTCTCAGGTTTTCACAAGCTTCACCAAAAGTTAGCGGCCAATCCAACTCTGACCTGGTAGGTCTATGCAACTAAGAAAGATTCAGGACGTGGGAGAATAATGGTTGTTTTGCTCAGTCTTTACATTTTTCTTAATTCCTTTTTGTTTAATCTTGTTTTGTTTTGTTTTTTTTTTTTTTTCTGAATCCAGAAGGCAACAGCTTTGTAGCTCACACCTGATGGGGAGTTGTCATGATCGAGGGTTTGCATGGTAAGGTACGATGACATCCCCTCCTCTAATTAGCATCACCCAGATTGGCCAACTTCGAAGTAAAGCTGTTGCCTCTTCTAAAATTGTTTCCTTACAGGTCTCCAATATGTTCCTGTATCTTCTTAGCCTTTGGTGGTGGTCACAGGGACTGCAGCATATGCAGTTACCACGTTACATTATGTAAAACAAGATTTTGATGACACTGGTGCGGCTTTCTCAATGTATGAAGTAGATCATGGTGGTTAATGTGGTTAGTATATATCCCATTTGGTAGACAAGTTGCAACGGTGGTTCTGATTTCATTAGCGAAGAAAGGTTATTTTAGTAATTGACTTGCTGATTACATTATGGTTCTTGTTCTTTAGAATCTAGTATTTGTTATTCCCTAATGCCCCATGACTTGAACAATTGTTTTAGTTTTGCTTCTTGATAAAGAAATAAAAATTCTTCAGTTCAGGTGTTTTTGTAGGTAATTTTGAAAAGGTGAGATATTAAAAAAAAAAACAAATTAATTCTTTCTATGGCATTTTGTCGAGCACCTCTCGCCCTTTCTGTTTGTCCGCCCACGATGGGTTCAACAAGTGAATGATCGGCTTCTGGTTTTTCCTCTCTCATGATCGTATCTCTATTCTTTCCTCATGACCCATGTTGTGGCGTTTCATTGGGCACCTCTAGCCCTTCTATTGTCGCCCACGATGGGTTCAAGAAGTCATCGGTTGAGTTCTACTCATTTATATTCTGAATAAATGAATGGTCGAGTTCTGTTTTTTTCTATCCTATAGTCACACCTGTATTGTTTTCTCATGATTCACGTTATGGCATTTTGTCGAGCACCTCTCGCCCTTCTGTTTGTCGCCCATGATGGGTTCAAGAAGTGAATGATCGACTGCTCGGTTTTCCTCTCCCATGATCGTATCTTTATTCTTTCCTCATGATCCATGTTATGGCATTTTGTTGAGCACCTCTCGCCCTTTTGTTCGTTGCCCACAATCGGTTCAAGAAGTGAACAATCGACTTCTGGGTTCTCCTCTACCATGATCATATCTTTATTCTTTCCTCATAATCCATGTTATGGCATTTCGTTGAGCACCTCTCGCCCTTCTGTTGTCGCCGATGATCGGTTCAAGAAGTGATCGGTTGAATTCTGTTTCTTTATTTATTCGTGATGTCACCTTAACGCATTTGTCGCCCAGCTGTTTTCGTCCACGATGGACTCAAAAGGTAATGATCGAGTTTTTTTTTTCCTCCGTATTTGTATGCTTTTATCATGATTCGCGTTATGGCATTTTGTCGAGCACCTCTCGGTCTTCTGTCGTCGCCCACAGTTGGTTCAAGAAAGTCATCGATTGAGTTCTGCTTATTTATTTTGGCATTGGTAACACTGCTATTGTCGCCCACAATGGCATCAAGAAGTGAATGATTGAGTTCTGTTTTGATCCTCTTCTGCTGCCGTCAGCTTCCTTTTGTTGTAACCTGCACTCAAACAAGTGAGTGTCGATTCTTGGTTTGATCAGATCAGCTTGGGTATCCAAATGTTTTCTTTTATTCGTTAGGCACTTTCTTATTTTATAACAGTTTTTATTATTAGTTTGTTAGTCATCATATTAATCTATAATTAAAAATAACTTAATACTACTCAGTAGGAACGTGTCAGGCTCCTATACCCATAGCTTACTTGCATGAAGCTAGCTTGGATGGTTAGAGCATAAACACGTCGTGTATTTTGAGGATTAAGAACCAATAAAGATTATAGTTAGAGCATAAGCACTTGTATGATGAAGTCGAAGAACTCATTAATATTATACTTCTCCTGAAACATGGTAATAGTATTATTAATGTGTTAATGTTGAAACTGTCTTTTGCTTAAATCTTTCTTTATACTACTACTACTACTACTTCAGTTGTATGATTTTTTTTTTCTTTTTTGCGTGCTCAAATTCCATGCCTTATGTATTAAAGTTTTTTTAAAAGGTTTTATTCCATTATCTACTTTGTTTTCATAAAGCAATTGCTTTATTGAAATGTTTCTGCAATTTTGATGTTCAGCATATACATCACAAATTATCGAAAAAAGCCTAAAACATGGTTAAAAAACAAAATATACTGGCGATACCAAAACCTGTACAAGGTGGTACCAACCCATGTAAAAAATGAACTTACAATATTGCTATTCGAGTAAAAAAATGAACTTACAATATAAGAAGAGTAATGGTTTTTTCTCCACTAATCCATCAACCATTAAATCTACAAAGTTATAGCTTTAATATAATAGGCTAAAATCTCGTTCTACAATGAACTTCTCGAACACGATATAATCTAAAATCCTGTGCAGCCCACATAAAAAAGCCATGAAGGGCAAATGAGGTTGTTATTCTAATGGAATTCAAGCTCTCCTAACTGACCCCAATGCGGGACATGATTCTACCCATATTAGATCAGTCAAAAGAAAATAAAAATAACTGGAAATGTATGGTAAAGCAAACCAACATACATAATTGGACATAATATCTTTCAAACTGCAAAAACACTTTTTATGATGATGGAAGAAGAAAATGAGAACCAAAAGCTGAACACAACTATAGTAGAGTTCTGACAGAGCACCATCTTCCATGATAATTAAGAAAATTGAAAAAGACAGCGGAGGTAAAGCAGCTACTACACAAACAAGAAGCTAAATCAACACCAGGTGAAAACCTAGAACTAAACTAAAACCAGCAAAGAAACAAACGTACAGCGACTCGAGAACTTCTAGGGTTAGAGGACACAAGCACCGTTCATTATCTCGCGAGAGAGAGAGAGAGAGAGAGAATAATGACACATTATCCGGTCGCCAACCGATCAAGAAGGACAGAGAATAAAATTCATAAGAACATCGAAGCAAGCCATAAGAAGGCAACAGAAATCAAGAAAACAGAGACATAAAGAGTCCAACAAACAAATATGTGCGGCGTCTGCGCTTCAGATGACTCCGAAAGATAAAAACAGGGAATCGAGCATTCTGGAACAAGTTAGAACACGGTAGAAAGAGGGTTTCACCGGCGAAGAATCCAAGAAAAAAAAAGGAAACCCGGAAGATTCCGACAAGAAACGAGCACGGAGTGAGGCACGTACGGCCAGAAACCCTAGTCGCAGAACAGCATAATATCCAAAGATAGACGAAAGAAAGAAAGGGTTCATCCACAGAGAATCCAAGAAACACCAACGGATCATAACCAAGAAAAGGATAAATCCACGGAGGAAATCGGAAGAGGAGGATCAAGACTTCGTCCCAGATCGAAATGGCGGACGAGAGCAACAGCCCGAGAATCAAACGCGGGCGATGCGAGAGGCTACGCGCTCCGGATCAAGGAACGGGGGGCGACGAGAAAACGGACACGAAGAGACGGGGAAAGAGGACAGCAAGAAGAATACGGGTTCCGCCGGGTTGTTAGGTCGGGCTGAAGGCGGAGCTCGTGGAGCGGCGGGGAGCTGCCACTGCTACGGGAGGGAAGACTGGGAGGGGGGAGGAGGCCTTCAGTCGGAAGGGAATTAAAAAGGGGCGGTTCACCGGAAAAAGCCCGCGGCGAAGGACTCAATTTGAACTATTAACTAACTAATCTTAAAATACCTAAAATACCCCCCAGTTTTTATTCATATTATTTATAATTGTTTTTGTCACTCTTAACCAACCAATTATTTACTATATTTTTCCCATAGAATTTGGCAAACAAAATATAAATAATTTTTATTGTTGTTAGGTGTATTTTTATTGTAAGATATGGCAAAAGGGGATTCTTTTTTTGTTTTAATCAATCTCTCTCTCTCTCTCTCTCTCTCTCTCTCTCTCTCTCTCTCTCTCTCTCTCTCTCACACACACACACACACACACACAAAATAGTGTATATAAGTCATTTAGAATAATTTAGAAAAAATATTATGAGAATTAACTTAAATCTACATCAATGCATTGTTTATGGTACACTATGTAGAAGAAACATATAGCATTCAAGTAAAAAGAGGAATAATAAATAACGTGTCTTCATTAATAAATATATATCTATAGATGCCGCGTCGGTTTCGAAGCATAGTACAACGCGAAGATCCACGCTCTCCCACTTACCCGTCGCATGGACCAGCCTCGTGCCCGTGGGGCCCGCTTCGGCTCATCGAAGAAGAGGTCAACGTTTTAAGGAAGCATTTCTTAATGAAAAAATTAAAAGTTTCTGTTTTTTTTTAATTTCAGAACAAAAAACAAAAAACAAAAAACAAAAAACAAAAAGACAGTGCAAGTACCTCTCTTTCGCGGCACGGGAAATGGGATAGAAGCTGTCGTTGGCCCAAATCATCAAACACTAAAAGCGCATGAAGGAGGCCTCCCTCCGACATCCACTTGTTGTGCGCGGCGGAGGCGTCAAGCTGTTGATCATGGTGCTATGCCCGCTCTTACTTACACTGCCGGCCAATAGCAAGTGTCCTCGAAAGCAACTCTCGTGCGCTTGTTGTGATGCTTAAGCCCGGGCGGGCTCGGTTGTAGTTGCATCGTGAAGTTGATACGAGGACGCTTCCTACCGACTCACACTTGCCGATGTTGCACTGTTCAAAGAACTTTTTGGTGCACTAAATTATCATGAATCAATTGGATCCGTAGGAAGCTTGGAAGATGTCAACATCCTCAGTAATGGCATGATTGTGCTTGATAATTAATGATTGGCTGCTACGTGTTGCCATGGCAGCTTCGACAAGTACTAACAGGTTTGGCTGTTGTGTCCTGTCATGGCAGCATGAGAAGCATGCTTTGATTTATATTGACAGTTAAAATGAGAATGGTGTACGTCTTCACCTCATATTTGAAGGTATCTTCTGCATGCTAGCTAGCTTAATCATCACCACTTCAGTAATTGCTAATCCATCTGAATGCTTATAGAAATCTTCAAAGAGCAACTCTTGCACATGTAGAAGAACCGACAAGTAGTGAGACACAGCAATTTTACTTGAGTTTCATTGAGTAATCAGTTCACACCACAATATAATCACAACTTTTACAAGGGTAAAAGGACTGCTGTCAAAGGACCAAATTAGGACTTGGGAGGGGGGGAGCACACAGGTGAAGAAAGAAGGCATGAACAAGTCCATTTCATCTGGTTCTGGCACAGAGTCTCAAATCCTGTTCCCAGAACCAAAAAAGGAAGAAAAGAACAAGGATCAGATTCAAAATCCTGAGCATTCACCTCAATGTCAATCCCAGATCTGCTAGACACATGTGAAAAATTGCAGCAACATGGATGTTAGAACAGTCAGATGACCATCCAGCATGACTCCCTCCTTGCATATGAAAAAAGGATGTGGCAAATATAGTCTTGCACAGATGAAATTTCACATTCCAAGCAAGAATTATCATGGTAACTTCTGCAGTGGCAATCAGATATGACTGGTAGAAGGAAATGGAGATGATGTTGAAGCCGGTGGTTTCGGGGGAGGAATGGCAGCAGTTATGATGGCAGTTGGGAATCCTGATGATGCTGCACAGGAGAACAGCGGCAAAGGAGTTGAGCCATGCATCTGCCATGTCCAGTTTGGGAGAGCTTGCAATCCCACCATGGGCCTCTTCTTTCTGTCTCTTTCCTGTATTTAGCAGGCAGCAGTCGCAGATCAGATTGTATGGAACTGAGAACAGAATACAGAAGTTCTCAGGCAAGCAACTTCTGTAATCATTTGCGAGCACTGAGCCAAAGCTGAGTATTTTGATGCTGTTTAACAACAAGTAAATTGTTGGGTAAATTGTTAGAGCTGCGTGATTCTTCTACTAAGACAAGCAATATATATTTTTTATTCAGACGATAATATCTAATTAGAATGCTTAAGCTTGATCATGTTGTCCCTGTCAACATTTGCACTGCTGCAGCACGTCAAGCATGAAGAAAAAATGATTCCAACATGAAGAGGCAGGCCTATGACAGGTTGTCAGTGACATTATATGTCAACAATTTGTCCGATTTTGAGAGTACTTACCTACAGCTGATGCAAAGTTCCGAGATTATCCAAGAGTAATTTCTCATAAACCACAAGTCATGGTAGGAACATAGGTTAGCAGGTTCACCCTACGTTCAGATGACATCTCAATAATGTACACATACTATAAATGGCTAGACTAATGCTCCGTAAGGCATAGATCATCCAGCTAAGCCGGCATCGGAGCGGATTTTTGCCTCTAACAAAGCATCATTGACTAGTTCAAAAATGTCAGCTACTATGATCTTACCTAATACATTTAAAGCCATGTCATTGTGTTCTCTGCATTGTCCACAGTATCAAGACAAGAACAACTACAATCCATGAGGGAAGACAGAAATAACATTCAAAATGTTACCTCAGTGGTGGAATAAAAAGGAGGATTTTGAGCAGTCCAAGCATGAGATTTATCAGGGGGCATATCCATGTGATACGGAGTAGAGGTTGGTTGCAGAGGAGGGCTGCTAATCTGTAGCAGTAAAAAAGATAGCTGCCAGTCAGCATTTACAGATAGCGATTTGCTACTAAAGGATCCCTTGATTTTCAATGTTAAACAAATATAAAATAATTACAATTATTCATCGAATGGTGATAATTGTGGGGCACAAAGAACCGAAACAGGATTGAGACATGTTATAAAATGACAAAACCCATAACCTTCTTGAGCATAATTTCTAACAAGAAAAAGCTAAGCTAAGCTTGCAAGAGCATTTTCTTCTGTGAGATGGTATGTTGGCATCCTAAGAATGCTAGGGCTTTTAAGGGTATCACTTGTGGAAGAGGAAACAATCTGCTAAAAGTCTCTGACAAACGTGCTTTGGATTCTAATTATGAGAAGTAACAGCTAAAAGTAACAAGGATTGCAATGGTAACAATTCACCTACCTGTACCCTTTTTGTAGCAGAAGCTTCAGATGGGCTATAGGAATACAGGATTTCTGGCGGGTTTTGATCCCTCTTTGGACTATGAACATCAGGTTGAGAAATTTTCAAGTTCAAATCGACGCTTTGGCCTGAGTGAATGACAAAATCATTCAAACAATATATATGATGACATTAAGGGATTTATTGAACTTCATGTAGCCATCTCTATCCATGAGAAAGACAAGGAAACAGACTGCAATTTGTGATTGTACCTTCCGAATCAGCCTCGGTCGATAGATGTCCCTCATATGAACTCGGATCGAAATTGGTGACTGCCTCCCTTCCATTGCATTTTAAAGCTGCTTTGTCATAAGCCCTGATGTTGAAGAACAACAAATAGCAAAACCGATATTGGTATTTGAATGGAACTCTACAAAGTTAAGATTTGTCAGCAATAAGAAAAATCCATGCTTAGACTGACATTGCTGCCTCTTCTTCGCTGTCGAATAGCCCCAGATATATGTACCTGCACATCCAAGCATGGTAAAGAGTGGGTTTCCATTATTATCTCTAGGACTTCCGGTATCAATGACTTTCATATCGATAGAACTGTGAACACAAGCTGATCCAAAGCAAAAACTACAACAACAACAATTGAGTAGTGAGCACACAATTCTTACTTCTTGCCAAGCAACTGCCCCATGCGAGCTTCCCATCGGCCACACTTGTGAAGAGTCACCCCTCTGTATTTGGAGCTTCCTCTCGAAAAGCCAGTGCTTTGTCGGCGAAGTATGTGCACAAACTCTTCTTTTGTCAAATTCTTCATCTGACAAGGTAGAAGGGGACGGATGAATTGTGCTTGTCCATCTACCAGAACCACTACACAACATATTCCAATGCATTCCATTACCTGTTTCATGTCTTCCTCATAGTCACTGAGATTGAAATTGATATCAGCATCAATTCCCCTGAACTTGATTGCCGCTCGATCATATGCCCTGTGATGAGAATCTTAGACCAGTATGAATTCTCCCAAAACATGGAAACAGAGAGAAACAAGTGCAGATGAGAGAAGAAGATGATTCCAACCTCGCAGCCACATGAGCAGTGTTAAAGCCTCCTGTTAGCATCAGGGAGAATCAGAAAAAGAAGATATGAGCATGAGAGAATTACCAAGAACAATCAAGAACACAATTACTGCCGGAGAATTCTTACCCAAATAGACCTGCTTCCCGCAATCCCTGTCGACAAGAAAATTCTAGTCAATTGATTGCAAGACTAGGGGAAAGAGATAGACTCAAGAAAGAAGATGCCAACCATATGTGGGATTCCCATCTTCCTGTCCTCCGGTAGAACGTGACTCCCCTGTACTGAGAGCTCCGGGAGCGAGGCCCCCTCCTACTCTTCTTCACCTGTTGTTGTTGTTGTTGTTGCTGCTGTGGCTGTGGCTGTGGCTGTGGTTGTGGCTGCCACTGCCGAGGATGTGGGACTGTCGCCTGCGGCGCAATATCGGCCTGGTAGAAGCTAGGATCCATCCACTGCAGTTTCGATGATGACGGCGAGGACGCCGCCGGGAACGATTCGAGCGGCGGCTCAGGCGGAAAGAGCTGCCTGGTAATCAACGCAGGCTCCTGCGAAACAACGTTTCTGACCTCCTCGTTCTCCTCGTCGACATCATTCTCGCCTTCTTCCGACGCGGAGCTCCTCAAGATGCCAAACTCGATGGCAGGGGCGGTGACCGGCCGGGTCGAGCACGAGTTCTCATCGGCCGCCGCGTCAGCGGAGGCCTCGGCGTTGAGGACGGATGATTCGGAGGTATCGGAGCCAATCGCCAGCCCTCCGCCGCCGGTGCCTCTACCAATGGTCTCCTCCTCAACGGCCGTCGACTCTCCCGACGACGCCACGTTGAGGTCCAACATCCTTGCGAAAATTATAAAAAAGATACCACCTTTTGATCTGATTCAGTGTACGCTTGATCTGAAACTACTCTTCTACACTTTGGGATCGAGTTCTGGATTATTTCCGGAAGAAGAGCCACAGCAAGTACAGGTAGAAACAGGACAAGGCGGAATCGTTCTCACGGAACATCTGCCTTGGACCCTCGATGATTGTATCGACTACGGTGGATTCCCCAAGCTCCTATATAAGATCAAGACCTGAAGGAATGGAAGATCACAAAGTTCCCAAGAATCAGACGCGATCAGGAGTAGATGATCAAGAACGAAGTAGGAACACGGATCAAAAGAGACAAGACAGAACATAAGCCCACCAAGACGAGAGCAAAGACCGACGACGAACCGAGGGTCACTGAGGTGAGGTGAGGCAAGGGCGGCAGAGAATTCCGGCAGCGCTGGTCGGCGTCGGCGGCGGCGAAAGGGAGGAGGAGAGACGTGGGGGAGGGAGGGGCGCAAATAATAGAATATATAGAGGTGCGGGGCGACCGGGAGAAGCCGGTATCCCGGTTTCCGTGGGGGCGGAGCGCAAGAGGACAAAATATCCGCGATTGGGCAAATCTGGTCCGTCGGACGAAATCGGACGGAGAGGATCGCATTCGACGGCTGGAGATTAACTGATTGGTCGTCGCCGCGTATGAACGAAGGGACAGGAGCCGTACACGTACCGAAGCAAGATTCTTAATACACGAATACTTGTCTTACCCGGAGACGCACTACTCTCCCGATCACCTGCTCTGGGCTTGGCTGAAGAGCGGACCCCGAAGGAGCGCCCAACCAAAAGACGAGTGAGATAGGTGTTGCCGTGCTCGTTAATCGGGGTCTTACGTTGAGTAATTAGCGGCAAGTGAGTTAGGATTAGGTGCGTTTCTTCGATCCATTTTGGAGGATCATAGGAAAGGGACATCAGAAAATTAATTTGTAGTGGGACCCGAAAGGGATATTTTATGTGTACAAAAAAAATGAATAATGGAAGGTAAAATCAAGTAGTCGATCCAAGAAAGATATAATATTTAGTTGACTTAACATTGCACGTCTTCCTTAGATTATTCAGTACGTTTGCTTATTACTTACTTGTAATAATAAGAAATTCTATTTTCGTGCACTGATTCAAATTATTATCATAAATATTCTAGAGTTGTGATTGCGAAAGAAATTGGATAACTTGCAAGTGAGTAAAATGAATTACCTATAATGAGTTTATTGAAAGTCAAGGCCTCGGTGGGACTTCACAACAACAATACAAATATGACAATTAAGTCTTACCTCGTCAAAATGCCCTACCCTACCCACCAAATCATATAGGAAACCAATGTCAAAACTACAATCTTTCATCTTCTAGGAAGCAATCGAATGTGGTTCTTGGTATCGTTATCTTCTCAAGCAACTTATATGGTTAATCTAACATTAAAATAGATTGTTTACTGAATGGATTGGGTCTCACTGTTGTCATGCACGAGGATTTGGACAAAATGTGTTGTCAAAACGAACACAGGTGTCTAAGTCTAACAAGTACCACTTGTTTCCTCCGAAAACAGAGTTCAGTTTGGTCCCCCAAGGAGTTAAGCCCGGGGGCGGGGGGAAGATACTCAACACACGCATCAATCAATCCATCAACTTGCCAACCCAGAAGACACTACTAACCCATGAAATCTTGACCGTCCATTCGGCAGGCTAATTATAATCGTATATGTTTTAATTATCTAATCGATGATTAACCCCGAGGGCATATTATGAAGAAGTAATGTTATATTAAAAGTTATAAGGGGCAAATATGGTGTTTTAAATTACTAGAAATCCAGAGAAAATAATAATAAATAAATAAATAAATGGGAAAGGAACCCAGCGTTCCCCGACCCCACCGCAGGCCAATTGCCTCGGACCACCACAAAAATGGCGGGCCCCGCCTCTCCCCTGCTCTTGGATCCTTTCCTCTTACGGTAACGCTCCCGGAACCTTAAATTCTACCTCTTTATCTCTCTCTCTCCTTTCCGGTTATGGCATAGAGTCACGGGCAGTAGCCGGTCGGCCAGGGATAAAGAGGGCGTCGCCGTCGGTGACAGCGCCAGCCAAGGACCACACCGGGTCAGGACCAACCAGCAGGAGGCGCCGCGTGTAACCTAAGGCACCGGGGATAATTTCATGTCTGCCCTCTTCCTAATCCTCGCTCCTAAAGTTGTGGACATGGTTTGTCGTGTTGTCCCTCCACAAGAAATAATCGTTTTTATTCTTCCTTCGTTCCCCACGAAAATACTGTTTGCGGTGTGTGTCTCACGCACGAGATGTGTGGTTTTCTGGTGAGATTTTGTGTCTACTTGGATGGTCGTGACAAATGCAAGTGATTCTAGGTTCGTCCGACTTGAATGCCACATCGTATTTACTCCAACCTTAGATTATGTTGGAATCCTTTGTTGGTCATAACGATGTTGGCTCCAAAGGGATCAAACATAACGCGCCTATGGGAGTAACCACATCTTTGCCGGAGACGAGACACGCCATCTTTGATACTTGGAGTGCCCGTTACATGCACCATCTCATGCTTCTTTGTATATTGTTCATGGACTAGTATGATTTGATCCCAAAATCTTGCTATCGCTATCAATGGTCAATGTGTTTAACAGCTAGATTAGAATTTAGCGGAAATAAAAGAATACTATCGTGCATTCTGGGGCCCATGAAGAACCGATCAACGTTGGGCCCCAATCGAATACTTTGTGGTCACGGGACCCAGTGACGCAACAGGTGGGTCCGAGTTCCCTGCCAATCAGCGATAGACAAGCCATCTGGGTGTTTCAAGTCAGAGGAAAAAGATGGGTGCCTAATTACCAAGAAACAATCGGTCAAATCGAGACGAACGCGGAAGGAATCTGACAAGTTCATCTTATTTAATTATTATTATCGAAAATTTCTAATGTAGTCTTGTGATTAAAAAGGTGAGACTCACGCATGTCTTATGCATGGGATGAGGAGGCACAGAGTGGGGGTTGAAGTATAGCCAAAACCTAGGAAAGCAACTGAATTGATTAGGCCAAGTTGACACGCTTGCACCGCGTTCTTGTCCTTTGCCGTGGGCTTTACCCTTTCTTTGCACGTAAGGTCAAAGAGCATGGCGGATGGTGGAGCCATCGCGTTGGTGTTCTCATCACCACAGCCCCACTATCACGTGATGATACATCACTGCCATCGAACACCGGAAAATGCACTTGCGTGCATTCCGCTTAGCAGAGGAACCCAAGTGGTATTATTATTTGCACACACAGATCAAAGAGTAGGAGTTGATGAAGCGCACCTTAAACAATCGTTTTCTCCCTGAAGCCCTCGATCGATCGGTTGAATTGAAGGATCTCCATGTGCCCTTGATTTGGTAACCCAAAGATCGAGGAGACCTGTGAGGCCATTATTATTTCCATCCAGTCGGGTCAACCGGTTCAGGTTTGACCGACCTCGATCAGTTACTAAACAAAATAAAACATATATATATATATATATATATATATATATATATATATATATATATATAAAATTAATTAAAGCATATGACGACATATTAATTACATTCTAAGAAGTAAAGATCATTAAAAAAAAACAGCATCAATGCCAAACATCATTAGACTCTTGCTTAAAATAGAAGATGAATAGTTTGTTTATGATGGAATGGCAAATGGATTGGCCTTTAGGTGGGTGGAGGGGATACGAGGTTTTTGGTGTTCTGGGGGGTCGAGAGACGTGGGCGCAGTGCGTCCGTTCATGGAAAGTCTACGCCGACAAATCCCTCATTTCCTATCTAACCAAACCTTATGATACGATTCTTTTTCTTCTCAACTTGAAGTCACCAAACTACTTAAAACAATACATGCTCAGCGACCTGCAATACATATACGATCGAGATACTTAGCCATGCAAGATCTCGAGGCAGATGCTGTTGCAAGCATACTCATGTGCACATTGTTCGCGAAACCCTAGATGCTATTGGATAACAATTAAAATCGTGTATTACTACTGCACGGTGATGTTGCAATCGAAAAGATTCTATCAACCTGAGACGAAGAAAACACTCTTTATCTGTTTTCTTCTGTATATATATCTACCTAGTGTTACAGTTTTCCTAGTCAACAATTTCTTGGAGGAAACTCTAACAAATGCTTCATAATAGCAAAGCAATATATGCTGTGAAACCACACACGAAAACAAAAATCCCAGCCACCCATTCTTCTGCTTAATTGGCACTACAAATTCTACACATTTCTACTTGTTCAGAACTCTAACTCATTCCCGTGTCTTGTGAAAAAAAATAAAAAAACTTCAAGGCCAATCAAATCCCATACAAGTTATAAAATAAAAAACTCAATATAAATTGCCAGCCAATCAACTTGTTCATGGTCTGCTAGCTCCCAATATCTGTTCTGTTCTCCCCACCCATAATAAAGCTTATGATTCACTAATTTCACCTTAAGAACCTTAGATAAATTAATTTTAATAAAAAAGTTAAAAGCTCGAGGTTTGTCTGTTATTTGATCTCTCTTCAGCAGCCCATGCAAACTGACATCTACAAACTCAGGTGAAACAACATTGTAGGATTTCCTTTTACTGGTCAAAAGAATCCTTGTCGGCAGCCCTGCCCCATAACCACAAGGCTCTGCCAATGTGTCAGGCATCACTATAGAGACATACCAGATCCCTACCCTATTGCCTACAAGAAAACTAAAACAATAGGAGAGATGAAAGGTTCCTATCTGTGCAAGATTAGTACTCTATGTACTACTCTATGTTATTATTTAAGCTGCCAAGGCCCAGCATGACAGCTCAAAGACGAGGACACTCCCAAGTGTTACTCTCCACGGTGGTTAATCTGATCCTGACTGATCCAATCCTCCATGTGGAACTTCTTGCTATATCCTCTCAACTTGTCCATCCACACCATTAAACAAACCAACACACCCATCATTACAATATTGAAAATGGTTAATCTAAGAGGTGAGAAGGTAACCTGGAGGGGCAGCAAGAATTTATGAAGCCAAATGCTTAGTGTTTGATCAATTTCACATTTGAAACACGAATGAGAAGTCAACAGTAAATCGAGGAAGATTGAAGCTGGCGAAGTTTCAATCCTTGAAAATTGTCAAGCCTTCAGCTGAAAAAGTAAGCAGTTGACTGATTGGTGCCATTGAGCAAAGCAAGGCCATGCCGATTTTAAGATCATCTGCACAAAAAGTAAATTGTTTAACAAAAATACTCACACATATTATATTGTTCTTTTACTTTAATAAGCAGTAACGGAAGTACCTAGAGAATAGTTTAAATATTGTAACTAGATGCAATAAATAAATCAGAAAATTGCACTGGGTTCCCCAAGAAATTCCCAAATTTGTTGATGACTCAGCATGTAAGAGAAGCACAGTTATCAAAAATCTTTTTTAAGATGGATGGAAAAATTGCTACCTTGCCCTCCTCTCACACTGGGAACTTATTTGTGATGAAAGCTCAACATAAAAAGTACATGGGTTTTAAATGACCATGTGTTGCTATAAACTTCAGTCTGAAATCACTAATGACTGATTTCACCATATATGCCATGGTCAAGACATTTATGCAGATATTGCCTAATAACCAGCAGTCTGTCCAAGATCAGACCCAATAAAAGTTGACATAGAACGCTATAAGACACAGGATTTGGTTCTCCACAGCCCATGCAGCCATTTCTTGATATCTTAGTCTGAACCACTATTCAGCTAGCATTAAGATGTTTCACTTCCAAACCACGTCAGTGTGATACATTAATGATATGGGACATTGCTACTTTTAGGGATAGAGAAACACAAAGAATTTCCCATTATATATCTACAGAATCAACACATGTCATGGATCTTAACTTGGGTAGTCAACAATTTAACCATGGAACTTCCAAGACTTTACAAACAATATTACTTTCCTAAATTTGACTATATTACAAAACACTGTAAATCTGTACGACGCTATAATATGATCTCATCGCTGAATTATACGACCAAAGTACACCAAGCAAACTTTTTAATTGAAGATAATTTTATTCAAGATCTTTGAAATACAAGAATAATGTATGATGAAGCACATAAGTCTCATGCAGATATTAATTATTGTCATGTCTGACAGGCTGACAGCCTACCTCCTGATTCCGGTCTACTATCGGGCAGTGTAGTCTATAGCAAACTAAACTGAGTGAAATCACCTGGTCGACGTCCCGGTTGGCTGTCAGAGTGATACCGATGATGTTTCAAATCTTGCTCTAGAGATTTTTAATTGTGGTGAAAATGGCAACAGAAAGGTATGATACATTACCGGTATTATCTAACCAAGAAACTGTTGGAGACTAGCATTGAATACGAGAGTATGACTTGGTCCCCTGGTCAAGAATGTTGTGTCCTGATCTTTGCATAAAGACAATCATAACAATAAAGAAGGTAAGAAGCCTTAAGTAGTTGAAATAAGATGACAAATTCATTTTGAAATGTGAACCTTGACAATGAATGGTGCATATCTCTGCGCCCATAACTTCAAGGCCATCATGACTTAACAATGAAATCCCTGATGACTCGACAACAAATGGAAATGCTACTGCTGGAGATGTGGGAGACTTTGACACCTTAATAAACCTCTGACCTGTAATCAAGTTATTTTGTTAAAATGTTTCTAAATCTGATGCTTGTTAAAAATCATGCTTTTACATTGTAGTCACAGCTTTTGTAGGTGATAATTGCCAACATAAACACATTCACAAGAGTACAGAAAATACAACTGAAACATGATTAAAGACATTAATAAAAGGTAATGTTGAAGGTAATTTTCAAATTGTCTTTCTTTCTCAAAATAAAACACCAAGCGAGAAGTTTATGTAAGCATGTTTTTTCACTCTAATCAAAGAGGTGCAGGCATCTACTAACCTGAATGAGCCTCAAATATAAGACGAATAGTCACAGCATGAGCCCACTGAATCCCCAAAGCAGCAGTTAAATGAGATTCGAGTCTTTCAGAGGTTTTGCCAGTATCATTCTTTTGAGCTGTACAATATTCAACATACAGGCTTAATTGTTCAAGTTAGTCTGCCACGACCAACCAAAAAACCACTTCACATGAATATATGTATCCACACCTTGGAAAGAATAATGAAAAACTTCATCATTATTCTGACTACGCACTTGGTTTGTCACCACAATAGGAATCTGTGAAAACTCAGCAAGGGACCTATAGATTTCACAGCAGCTATTTTAAGCGAAACTTCTAAATAGGTAAAAGCCCTAAACTGTATAGCTCCAGAATTAGAAGTTAAATAGTTCCATTCTCCATCTTCATTAAGTGAAACAACTTGATAATAGCAGAAAAAAAATCTTACTTAAGAAATGATAGAGGCCAGCGCCATGAGTGTTGCTTCTGAACAGTTGTACTTCTTTCATTCTCCCTAGAACCAAATCATGTAAAGGCTTGAGTATATGACTGTGAAACTTGTGAGTAAAAATTATTATGATATAATCATGCATGTAAATGCAGCTCATTTCTGCAAAAACAAATGCAATTCCCTTTTACATAATCTAGGAGTTCAAATAAGGACATTAAAATGTCATTCAGACATCTCTGTCCATCATCAAAAGGCCAACCAACCTTCATCAAAAGAAGAGAATATGTCAACTGTATTTGACAAGTTAGGCATCCCAATAGAAATTTTTTCTTCACAATAATTATTAAGAGCACATGCATGTATATGAAGAATGTAATGAGATCATAATGATTATTCTAACTTATGTTTGATCCACCGATAGGTTTCCCAAAAAGTGACTTGGACATGTGAGTTTTGTATAGTTCAAAGTAAAATTTTGGCCTTAAGAATAAGGAAAATATTACACTTGAATTTTTGCGTTATGAATATCTTGCCAACATGATAAGCTCTTTATATAGTGGGCTTTAAACCATAAAAGAGTTGGCTATATGATCATCTCATGCTTTTGTAAAGGACATAAAAGCACTGCTGCGAGCTTTTGAAGCAAGAAAAACATGTTTGCCTCCATAGTGTAAACCAAAACTTGAGCTGCTTGAAGGGTTCAGAAAAAGGACAACACAATTCATAACCTAATATGACCAGATTCTCAATGTAAAACAACTTTAACTGCAATGCTTAAAATACAAAGTTAAGTGTCATTGTAGATTAAAAAAAAATCCAATTACACATACATTCAACTGACAACAATTAAGGGAACATTTATCATACTATCCACACAGATCTGATAACCATAATCACAAGTATAAAGAGCTGAAAAAGAATGGAGAGCACCCCAGAAGAATTGCAGCCATGCTGTCAACAATGAGCAACTTCACATCATGCTGGAGAATCATCAGCTTTATCTGTTGCAAGCTGCAATGAAAATTTTAGATAAAGATATCATCTTCTGAATGTCAAGAGTACTGAAGTGAAGAACATAAAAGTTGCACTATATATGTAAAACATATTTTTTTTAATAATTAGTATAAAATAACTAATGAAATTTGGGGCGATTTCCCCAGAAAATACCCCATTTTTCAGTTTTTCCCAAAGGCACCCCCATTTTGTTTTTCCCAAACTGCCCCTCTACTTCCCCGCCACTGCCTCTGCCGCCCATCCTTCCCCTTTCCCCTCCCTTCTTCCTCTTCCTCCTCCTCCCTCCTCTCCCGCCACCTCCTCCCTCCCCTCTCCACTAGAGGCGATGGGAGCAAGGGGCAAAGGCAGCAGACGTAACGGTCAACAGGAGGTAAAGGTGATGCTGATGGAGGCGACGAGGAAGTAGAGGGAAATTTTGGTATTTTTCAATTAGAGGATACTATTTGGGAAAAACCAAAATGGGGGGTGTCTTTTGAGAAAAATTAAAAACTGGGGCCTTTTCTGGGGAAATCGCCCATGAAGTTTCCTCTGTTGTTTAAAAAAGAACAAGACTGAAGTTATCATGCCAATACCTTTCAGTGAATTCAGATAGCGACAAAGGTCGTAGAACTACAATCCTACCAGCCATCTGAAGAACGAAAACATGGGAAAAATTTAAGCCCTTCAAACACCACCTCTTAAATCACCACCGGAGTTACATGCACTAGGTGGCATCATCTTGGCAAATGGATATTGCCAAAACAGAAGTGACAGCGAGTACACACAACATTTGCAATGAGTAGTTCAGTTTAGCTTAGTTTCATCATAACACAGCTTGTTATTCCATAATAATTTTGCAAGAAATAAATAGGAAGGAACATCAAGTATCATTCCAAGACAAAGACCACTCAATAACAAGAACTATGCTTCTAGTAAACCTCTTGAGCCATTCCTTCTGACTGAAATATGTGAGGAAAACTACTCTTGCCAATCTCTATCAACCTGTCATATGATGTTCACATAAGATGAGAAAAAAAAAAAACTCCTGATGCAAATAGATGATAATGCTTAGACATCTGAAGTACCTGCTAGAACTAAATTTAGATTCAGTATCCATATATATTATGCGGCCATTTAGTCCTCCATAGCAAGTAGGCAAGGCCGCTAACAGTGCCAACTTTAGACAAAACTGCATTGAGAATAACAGGAAAGTTATCAATTCAATACAAGAACAGAATTTGTGCACTTACTCTTGCATGATAATTCCAAAATATAGCAATAAGGGTTACTGCAAATTTGACCCTACTTTCAATGGAAAAGATCAATCTTCTGCTTTAAGCTCCCTAGAATAGCCACAAAAGCCAATTATACGTCATAGCTATACAGAGGTTTTAAGCCTCATGTACAAATAAATATGAATGGAGAACTTCCTGGTCCTGCTTAATGAGTACACCCTTGTTAAAAAGAAGATTTGTACCTACTTATTGTAGAAACAGAAGTATAGATATTTGTAAGGGTATTAGTATCTAATTTTGCTTTTTGTCTTGTAGCAGTGATACAAAGGTCATTTTCCAGATCTGCCATCATGTACCCACTGGCAGCACCTTTCTTTGCAAGTTCACAGTCAGATGCTCTACGTCGGAAAGCTCATTAAATTGTCCATTTCATCATTTATATTCTCTCAATGCATTTTTCAAAAAGAACCCAAAGGTAACAAATCAAATAAATTATTGGCATATACAAATTGTAATAGTCAGCCTATGCTAGGCACTAAAAATATCAAGAGTAATCAATATCACTCATATAGAATACTTTTAGACATACACAACCATGTATTGACACCAAAATCATCACAATCAAACTAGAAGACAATATATCCAGCTTTTCCTTTCAAATAGTCAGAAAAGCACGGAACCAAGACAACCCAGAGCAAAAGGTTGGCCTTAGAATGCGCATTGAAGTTTATTGAGCACTATTATGCAAATGTCATAGTTAATTGTCAGACTAACACGACAAACATAAATAAGAACAGAAACCGATGCCCTACCTGGGTTTTGCCGATTCCTGATGGACCAACCAACTCCGTGAGAGCGCCAAACGGAATTCCTCCGCGCAATGCGTCATCGAGGCCACGAAGGCAGGTGGGGAGGTGGCATGCGGATCGCGCACGATCCTCCAAGAGCGATAGCGCCTGCGGAACCACCGGATCTACATCAAATGCTAGCAACTGAGAAAATATTTAATCGCATCGAAGAGGTTGAACCCCGTGAAGCACCGTTCGGCAGGGAGGGCAGGCGATCTCGCTGATGCGCGCGACGGCCGACCTGACCTGGTCGAGATCCAATCCCAGAAGGGCCACGAGATCGAACTCCGGCAACGAGAGAGCATCCTGAGGAAGAGGAAGAAGGCCGCAGTAGCAGCGTGAGAAACCCTAAATGTCCACGGGGAAAGAAAGCGGTTAAAGGAGGAGGGATTGGCGGTGAACGAAGAGAGAAAGGCGGAGGTATTTATAGCCTTGGCGGTTAAGACGTTGCGGGCGGCGAAGACGTTAGCGATGGAGGCGGGGAGGCCCATTTCGCTGATGAGCTTGTTCGACATCGCTGCCGCCGTCGCCGCAGCTGGCTGTCTCTTCGTCTTTACGTCGCTGGAAACAGTGGCGCCTTTTATGGTGTTTTTACACATTAATCCGTCTCCAGTTTCAAAATAACATATTTATCCTTATAAATTAAAATATAACAAATAATAAGATTATGTGCTCATATTACTTTCATAGAAGTCCATGGAAAATATAGGACGCATTTTTTTCGAAAAACCTCAAACTTTCATTTTTTTCCCGTAAAGTGTCCATATTTTTTTAAAAGATAATATTATTCTTGAAAATCGCTTGATTTCATGTAAAATTAAATCAGATAAAAAATTAATTTAATTTGAATCGATATTTTTATCATATATTGTATATCTCTATTTCACAATTAACTTTTATATTCGACCATTATAACAGTATATTATATGGTCTTCAAGCATCATCGATTTTATATGGGCAAAGATTAAGATAGGATCTTATGAGTATATTGTTATAATTTTAACTTAAATATTTTGATAAGTGATTTAAACAAAACCAACGTTATGTGTCAGTTAACCCATCTTACTCGGATTGTAACACAAAGGTTGTAGGATTTGAGCATTTCTTATTTCTAAGGTTCCAAAACTACAACAACAATCAAACATTGCTTGAGATAGAGATTCGAGGATTCTTTAAAGTATGTTTTCATTTTTGTAAAAATATTTACTAAGAAAATTAAATTTTGATTTATTATGTAGATAGGGTTCTAGGGTTGCATTGATGTTTATCTTATCATATGTTGATTCAATTTTTATTTTTATTTTTATTTTTTCACAAACCTATACTATGTTTCTTGATGATTATACGATATTATATTCTCATCATATCCAATATTATTTGCTTCTCGTAAAAAAATATTATATTATTATAAGTTTTCTTATAGGTGTCAACTCTATAATAATCTTAGAATTTGAATTATCATTCCTACACTCAATGGCATGAGAATATAAAATTTTTAAAATAATAACCCTATAGCATGAGAATATAAAATTTTTAAAATAATAAAACATCAACACAAACAACTTTTTTTCTTCGAATCTACTGTAACTATTTTAGAGAATTAGTGCTTTCCAAAAAATCATCAATTTGAGAAAACTTTCGTTCGATAAAAAATTGTATTGTGAACTACGCAATTAACTTAGAGAATAATAGCAATGAAAAGCAGAATGTAAATGCAAACCGAGTTTATAGTGATTCGATCGTTGTGACCTATGTTCACTCCCGAGTAATAGCACTTTTTCAAAACTTTTACAACTCAAATCTCAAGACTTTTGTTTAGCTTTGTAAGTAGGAAAGATTGGGGTGTTTATAGGCCCCAGATGGCTTTAAAAATGAAGCCAAAAAGTGTCTTATCTCATATTTTGGAGGTACTAGCGGTACCACCATTTGTCAGATTGATAATTAACGATATCATTGCTTGTCAGTCTGATATTGGGTGGTACTACTGCCCAATCTGACATTGATACTGGGCGATACCACCGCCTAGTCTGACGGTACCACTGCTTGACAAGGCCTCAAAGATTGGGCTCTGGTAGTACTATCGCTAGTCTGGGCGATACCACCGCCCAAACAACCTAAGAGGTCGAGCCTCAAGAGGTGCCACTGCCAACCCTGGCGACACCATCACCTAGGCCAACAAGGGTCACTAGGCCTTCCACTTGACCCAAAACAACCTCAACTCAGGCCCAATTGACCCCTAATTGAGTTAATATGGTTACACCGAAATCTAACTCAAATTAAGACCTAACTTCGATAATAAGGACTTAAACAATTATAAGACAACAATTTTAAGTTGTCCGGCTTGTCATTTGTTCATTCGAACTCTTGGCGAACTTCCGACGAACTTCCAGTGCATCGTCCGAACCTTCGGTATATCCCTCGATCCATCGACAAGTTGACTCCCACAACTTCTGATCTTGGCGCAATGTCCGATTCTTCGAGGTCGATGCTCATTTTTGAACTCCGACCCAATATCTGATTGTTTTTGCTTCAATCGTTTTACCTTTTCTGATATAAGTTAATCTTGCATCATCTTTCTCAAACAACACATTAGATCGTAAACTCATTGATTGATTTCATCATTAAAATTCTAGATTCAACCGAACCTCGATATTAGTAATTTCCAATACATTTTTTATGAGAATTGAATAACAGTGGCATATTTTCTTTATCTCAATTTTAGATATTAATATGATACTTTCTTTATGATGTTTTTCTCAACTTTTGCATATATTCATTAAGTTTGTACATAGCTCAAAATAATTTTAAAATAAGTTTGTAGCATCTTTGTCTCGCACATGCCTCGTAAGAGTTTTAGATAGATAAATTATGCAATAACCATGATATACTACTGAGATTTTATAATTGAAAGAATTCATAAATTTCAATTACTGATAATAGTCAAATTTTCATATCATATAATATTTTTTTCTTAATTGATGCAAGAACTACCCTTATAAATATCTACAATCCATCTCAGTCACAACAAATGCAATTGGAAATAATCTAATTAGCCATCATCAAAGTTCCAAGATATTTGCCTGATAGATGTGCAACATCGATACTAAAACAGATTACATACATTATTTAAAACTTCTAAGATAAGCTCCAAAACCATAAAATATTCTTTAAAAATAATTTTTTGATGAAATTATTATTTGGTTGAGTCTTATAATCATACGATTTTAACACCCTTAAAGATAAAATTATGATCCTCCAAAATCACCACAAACTCATTCAATGCAATCTCATGTGTAAATCTTTTTTTGAATATCAACAATAATCATCTTCGGAGTATAATCAACATTTGTCATAATTTAATTTTTGATTTGATCTATAATGAAAGAATTATTGTATTTCTTACTATCCCTATTCAATCTTGGCAAATTACAATAATACTCTTATTGAAATTTGGTAATTCAAAAACTATTAATTCAACCACGAGTTATTATCATCCATTGACAATCGAAAACCTTACATTTTGCTTTTATCTTCTAACTTCTAGTAACAATATATTTGAAATTTAGCCCTATCTCTAAACACATGTACAAAGACATTATTTGAGTTACAAATATATATATATATATATATATATATATATATATATATATATATATATAATACAATAACTTGAATATTATTCAAATATAAACAGATCAATATATGAATAATCATATATATCCTCACTTAAGATAACTCACTAACAAACAACATCTAATACATCATAAATATTAAGGTTTATGTCACTTTCAATTTTTTCTTATAACCTTTATTCAGATAATTTATTTTCAAACTCATCAAGTCTATAAAGAAAATCACAAAACATGAGCTATGCAGCAAATAATTTTTACTTGTCTATCTATCAATATCATTAAAAATTAAAAATACTTCACGGGAGTAAGATCCTCCATATAATGATATCATTAGAATTAAAAAATTAATTTTTAAAATCAATGAACGAATGTAACAGTAAAATAAGTTATAACATTGGCTTCTATGAAAGTACAACATGAAACATATGTTTTTCTTAAGAAGAAAAGAAAAAAACAAAGAACAAGAAGACAAATAAGAAGAACAACAGCAATCTAGGTATGAAAGAAAGGAGAAGACCAAAAAAAAAAGAAAAAGGACATGAACAAGAAGAAAAGTGATAAAAGAGAAGTTTTTTTACTTATTTATCGAAATCAACACCCATCGTACGATAGTACCTTACCGTACATTTTACCAACCACTTTACAGGTCTCATTCAGATTAGTCAACAAAAGCTTTACTGAACTGACGATCCAAAAATCATTGGTTTTGACGAAAATATAATAACCTAATTGTCCAAGGATAAATGGGAAAAATAGCTCACCAAGAGGTATTGTTTAGGTATCTTTCAAAGTAAAAGTGCTCTCCCAAAGAAAATCCATATTAGGGGATTTTTTCGAATATTTACCCAAAAATTAATCACTTAAAATTATGATAAAAAAGATAAATTACAATTAATAAAGCTTTAGAACTTACATACATGGCATATAACCATAGTTGATTGTCAGCAAAATAATGTTAAAACTAATTTATACTAATACTCTCTTGAAAACATATCAGAAGTATTAATAAATTATGTAGGATCAAATAATTGGTGAAAATAATACAAAATTAGGCAATTAGAAGGGTAAATATGCAATTTCCAATACTAAAATGATATATATATATATATGTAAAAATGCAAAAAAAATAAATATAAAATACCTAAAATAAAATCACAAGGGTTATTAAAAGACATTACTATCAATTATAGTTCTAACTATAAACTTGATATAAGATTTATGAGAAAATATATCAAGATTTTATTTGATGATTCACTGAAAGATGTGTTGGCAATATGTGATACCATTTAATTACCTATATGAACCAAAATGTAGTCTAAAGCTGTCATTGATTTTGGAAACAGAGCTTGTAATGTTAGAACTCAATAGTAGTTTGCAGTCCACAATATTAAAGCTAGTAGTACTCAAGCTTTACTGAACATCCATTTCCAACTGGAAGAGTCAAAACTTTAGGAGATTAAAATGCATAAGAGAAGGTCATTTACCTCGGTTCCAAGCTTCCTGCCTCCTCAAGAACTTTGCTTGATCATGGTAAGCAAAGTTGCATGGACTTGGTCATCAAATTAGGGTTTGGAAATGTACCTGCATATCTGGTTCAGAAACCCACAGAAAGCAAAACAATGAATCCATTTTATAAGAGATTACACTGCTGAAAACACTAAGCAAGATAGATTCGTTAGCCATTAGGCTTGTCATCACAAAATCTTATTATGACATAAATTGCTAGTCAAACCAACCAAACCACTAATGAAACTCTTGTAACCTACCTACAGAGAGACAGTGCCAATTCAAAATTCAATGATTCTGATCTCCATAGGCTAGGCTACTGACCATATCACGCAGCTCCAGCGTCAACTGACAACATGCGCAAGCCAGCCCTTCTCAATAACCTACTCAGACAACAGACAAAAAATAATAATAGAAATGAGTCAGTCAATTACTCCAACTTGCCAGGTATAAAATGCTTACTCCTTGGTGGCACCAACAAAGTAGAGGGGATCCTGCCAGAATGACTATGGTCAGTAAGTTAATAATGGTTGATGAAAATTTGATGGAAGAGTCTTAAATGTATAAAGAACTCTAGATACTAAATATTTTGTAGGATGCAATGCATGAGAAAATCATGTTGGTGCAATGTGAGAACATTCCACTATCGGCCTATGTTTTTTGAGGAAAAAGAATAATCAAATGACATTTATGGTTTATTGGACTAAGCCTCAGCTAGCAACAGGATCTACAGCATGAGCATAATCATATTAACCAAGGCTCCTGCTTCATCACATTCATCTTCATAGTAAAGGAGAGGGGAGCAGATATCATGTGTGCTATAAATAAAATATAGTTTGAAGTAGAAAAAACACAAATAAATAGGTACTATTGACCGTTCAAAGTTTCTGTAAGAAGATACATGACTTTAAATGAGACAGCAAGTCAGGGAACGGAATACAAAACCACAAATACTTATTTTTTGCAGATTCATGCAATGACAATGGAACAAACAAGAACCATAAACAGCAGAAAAAGGAAGAGAATATCCAATTAATCAAGCATGTGCATGTCACAACCCAACTTGATGAGATAATTGATCTATCAAATTCATCTAGTTTAAATCACTAGCCAAAATACTTAAGCTAAGATTAATAATAATACCCTCACAAGACCCTTATAAGTCTATCTTAGTCTTGATCACTTTCGATGTGAGACTGATCGAGATATTACAAACTCCTTCACTCAAGGGCTTAACAACCTCGTTAAGACCCAACATTACCCAGATTAAACCATAGCATAATGCATATAAAGCATAGCCTAGTGGTGAGATAACTGACCTATCAACTTCGTTTGATCTAAACTACTGATCAAAATACTTAGACTTTAATTGATAATAGTATATCCATCAGACTCTTATAAATCTATCTTAATCTTGTCCATTTACAATGTGGAACTAATCGGGGTGTTATAGTACAAACACTGGTAAATTGTTGTATGTTCACAAGAAATGCTAGGTTGAGTTGAACTGCGATAACCAAATATGTGATTGTAGTCACCAAGGTTCGCAATACCGTATCGTACCAGTGTTTCGACCTGGGCTCGGTACCGGTACGGTGTACCGAGTGGTACACCCAGGTGTATCGAGCGGTATACTCAGGTGCACCCGAGCACTGTAGCACTGTACTGCTACTATAACAGTGCACTGCAACATTAACTATAACGTTGCACTGCTACACTGCAGTGCTACAGTGTACTATAGTCTGTACTGCTACAGTGCTACAGTATAGCAACGGTTCACGTACCGTTAACCTATCGGACGGTACGATTCGGTATGGCAGACTCTGGTCATCACACTCCAAGTTAAAATTAATATATGAAGTATATTTCAGCTATTGAAGCCATATTTAAGAGGAGATTTACATGGTTTAGCTTTTCCCTGGAAATAAATTACATGAATGAATATGACTAAATAAGACATGCCATGCAACACTTCTACAGTTCTACCTGATTTCCAGTTTGTAGTCGTTCAAACTTGTTGTCAACAAACATCCCCAAAAAAGCTCCTAAGAAGTATATATTTCCTAAAGTATATATTTCAGTTGTCTCTATCGAAACATCCGACTGGTTATTGCATTGTTGCACAGTTTTCAGGTTCAAGTCCAGTTTTCAGGTTCAAGTCCACTGTGTTAAAATTAACAAATAACACAATTTAACTTGACAAATGAGAATGAGAAGAACAAAAACTTTCTATATCAGAATTTCCATCAACATGGATGCACAAATTAACTAAGCATCTTGCAAAACTGTTAGATAAGTGTTCCGACTTTAGACATCAAGTCGATTGCTGTTGACTACACAAACAGCTGAAAATGTCATTTTAAAACTCAGCAAGGGCAGGTTTTCATCATGAAATTTCAGGGCACAAATGTATAGCTCTGGAGTATATAACATCCAAAAATAAAGTCAAACTGCAGTTGAAATTAACAAATATAAAGCAAAAAGATAGATAAACTTGCTGACCAAACCAACAGCTCATTCAGATATCCATTAGGATCAGTATGCATGTTATCTTACATATCACCCACATCTTGTTAAACAATTAAACTAAACAGATAACAATTAGATGCACATTTAATTCATACAGCAACTAAGATAGTTACTTGAATGAAGTAGAGACAGCAAAAACCTTATAGCTATTGCTATATCCAAAATCTAAAGCATCTTCATTGCTGTCATGTGCTATTTGGATCTTGATACTATCTCCGACTACCTAAACCTATAGCTACCGCTTGCTGCCCAAAGATGTTATGTTTCCCTTCAGTATTGGAAAACAATTTCTCCATCAGCATCCCTTTTAAAGAGACAATGTCTTCTTTCTCCTAATAAGGTCCATGTCTACCCAAATCTATACTGCTGACCGCTGGGCAATGGTCATATGTCGTAAACAGAAATACAATCATAGGCATCCTCTTCTAAATTATCTTGGGGACTTTCAGCCTCCAATTCATGTACAGTGCTAACACTAGCAGAACCAATCTACAGATATTGTTCAGCCTTTGGCATAGAGACCGATGAAAAGAATAATTTTGGTTGCTCTTTGCGCTTCTTCCTCTTCTTCTTCTTCGGTCTCTTTGCCCGCGATCGTCCAGTTCTTTTTCGACCCTCAGATCCATGTTCTTCATCAAAGTTGTTGCAAATAATAATATCGGACCAATATGAGTCTTGAATGTAGTCAGGTGTAGCCAAATCCAGAGAGACTTTCTTAATTCTTGACAACCTTCTCCTACTCTGTTTACCACCAATGACATCTGGCAATCTCTTATTCTCGGAAGAACTAGAAACCAGCCAATCAATGAATTTAGTGAAGAACCTGACAGTTGTATCCAGGAAACTATATGTTTCAAGAGGATTCCTTGCAGCTAAGCACAGATGTGAGAGCATTTCACAAGAGGAGGAGTCCGTTAAGTCACCTTCTTTTACTCTTGGGCTCCTCACTTGCACATTAGGATAATCAGGAACAGCACTTCTATGTTTCCAGTCGGCTAGACTCTTTTTTATCATAGTGGGTGATTGAAGTTTCTCTCCTCTGACCCATCCATTGCTTCCTCGAACCTTAAGCTGTTTAGTTTGATTTGAAGACTGTGTTGTCAGATCCCTAAGAGAGTTGAGCTTTTTCATCTTACCCTTTCCTGAGACAGCAGGACAAGAATTATCAACCTTTTGTCTCCTACCTGATGAGCCCAAAGACTCTCTTGTTCCAGACCCACTTCTAAAACCATCTGCATTACAAGTAAAGCTTTTCACACCCATTAGCTCAGACAAGCTCCTCTTTTTTCTACGGTCCTCCAAAACAAGTTTCTTCCTAGATTTTCCCCAACTGTCCCATGGCTTCTGCTTCCAAGAACCAGAATCTGGTGAATCTAAAGCGGACAAATCAACATTGTCCTCACCATGATTTCTTGCCATAGCTGGTGAACTCACATCATCATTCTCTAGCCCTTGACCCAGGACAAATACACAAGGTTCCAGATGCCCATTTGATCGACGAAACGCTTTCAGATGAGCTTTTGCTATAACCAGATCCAAGCGATCAGCCCCACTACATGGGGACATAGCTAAAATCTGCACATAGTCAATTAATTTTTTGGGTTCAAAAGAATTCATGATCCAAGATTTGTCAACAGAAGAACCATATGTCCCTTCCCGAACCCCAGCATTCTGAAACTTTCTGTCCTTAAGCATAGCATAAGCTTCGTCACTTAAACAACCGCATGTCATTCCCAGCTCTATAATCCTAGAAACCTCTCCTAGTGCATCATTTACCGCAGTACCAAATGCATCTGGGCTACCCTTCTTCTCCAAATGTGTGAAGCATGTCTGGAAGGGCTTCAAGTGGGACTTATCGCACCAAGCAAAAGTTTTCTCGCCAAAGTAGACTACCAGAAAGCGGCCCTCCTTCTGAGCATTCAACGCCGTTGCCGATGCATCCGCCGCATCAAATATCTGCCCAGACATGTACATCGTGAATCCATCCTTACCCCACACCAAGTCCGAGACCGTGAATCCATCCTTCTTCTCATCTTGAAAGGGATGCAAAAACCTAGCATGTAGACCATCCTCTATGGTAGCACGCCGCGGCCGCCCTCTCTTCCTCCTTTCGGGTGGTTCTTGTTCCTGCACATGTACATCGTGGTCTCCGACACCACCTACATCTGCATCGGACTCCGCACCACACTCAGCAGTAAGAACGTGACCTTTATCCGCCACCTTTTCATCGAGCAGCTCGACCTCTGCAACCTCTGCTCCCACTTCCATGACAACCTTCGCCTCGCCCACATCGGTCATATCGACATTCTCTTCCGTTACCATCTCTCGTGCTCCCACCTTTGCAGCAACTTCCGCATCAACGTCAACTGCACGACCCGAGCCTCCAATTCCATTTCGCGCTCCTGTAACCTCGATCGCCAAGCTCTGCGCCGCATCTTTGTCTGCTGCGCCTTCTCCATTTGTTGATTCCGCTTCCAGATCGATGGCCACCTCAAAGGCTGTCGCGACGGCTTCCGGCGTAGGCTTCTCGGGCTCGGTCGCAGCAACTGGGGCGGAGACAGCGGAGGAGGGATCAGGCATGCTGCCAGCGTCGCCCTCCGATGGATTTGGGGGCGTGCGAGGAGGAAACCCTAGAAATTTCTCTCGCGGATCCCTACGAGGGATCGGTTCGAGCCAGCACGACAAGGAAACCCCCAAAGATCATTAGGAGAAGAAGAAAACCATTATTTCGGACACCGAAGCAAGCGGAGTCGGCGAGGTAGAATGAAACGAAGCTCTATGGAAGTGTGCCTCCCGAGGCCGAGGCGGAGGACGCGTCGGAACAAATGGTGGTGAGATTACCGCTCAAGCTTTCGCTTTCACAAACCCTTCGGATGCACCGAACAGTCCTCGTCAGAGTGACGACCGCGAGTGGAAGTGGGCCCTCAAAATGAACGGTCCAGATGAGAAAATAAGATTGTAAATAAACTGAAATTGTATAGGATCTCCACCATCTGTGGATCCGTTTGCGGTCATCGGGAGGTGTTCCGAGGTGACGGTGTCTGTAACACACGTTCGAAACAGCGTGAGATTATGGCGAACGACAATAATAATGACAACGTAAAATTAATTTTCATAAATTATCGTCCTCCTTTGATAATATCTTTTTAAAAGTATTTTTTATATATTATTTTAAATAAAAATAGAACTAACAATAGCGATGACGATTAATAATAATTATCAATTTTATCATTTTAATAGCTAAAACGTAATATGCATAGTTACATCACTCAGAAGTTTTTCTTTTCATATAATTAAATATCTGTTTATTTGATACTATTGGATAAACAGCAGTTCATATTCTCACATTGTTCGATCTGAATCATATTGAAATTAGAATCGAATCGACCTATCAATTCATCAATTCTAAACTAGACTATATGTGATTCATCAATTAGAATTGAAATTAAATCTCAAGAATAAGAACTCGAATTTGATATATACAGGCAATAAATAATAAATATAATACTGAAGTTATTATCATAACTAATAATCGATAACATAAATATATATACATATACACACACATATATAATTTTTTACTGATTTTTCACTCACATAGTAATATTTCAATAATTAATCACAATACTCAAAGCCCTGATCACTATTTCTATATGTTTACAACACATTGCTAGGTGAATGTTTCCTTAAAGACTACAATACTTACATTAAACGACATAACTTGAGGTTGGAGATAATGTAAAAGCACTATTATTTCTGGCAGTGTTTCTTATTAGATATATATCTATCCACAGGCAACGTGACATCAGAATATTTTCTTGTGGTATGCTTTAGGATGATTGCTTCCTGGCTGTCATAAACGGTAGTATGAGAACTTTATTCCGTAAGGAAACGAAGAGGAAGGATACATACTTTGTCGTTCTTCTGGTTGGGTTGACAGCCCATGGTTCAGTCCATAGTGGGCTTTAACAATCTATAGGTCATCTCCTTTTTTAATTTAATCCTAATTTATATTAGACGGTGTGGGACAGAAAAATAAGAGAAAGAATGAGAAAAAAATAAGGACAATGCAAAGAGACTATTCTCAATCATCTAGCATTGTTTTATCTCATATCTACAGTAGATTCTTACAATGATTACTGGGGGAGAATTTAGATATTGTGCATAATGACGTGATTCTTGTATCCCAATTATTCTCTTGTGATTATTACTAGGATTTTGGACAGAGATTTATATTTTCATTATTCTTATAATAGATTATCTCTAGTTTGTCTCTAATTTTTATCCTTCACATTGGAGGGATTTTTCACGTAAATATTGGTGTTCTATTTGATTGTGATTTCATTTAATTCTACTACGTGTCATGGTCTGATAGTATTTGTTCATATACAAAAGTTTATTTCTCTTTATATCTCATCAACTAGTATAAGAGCAGGGTTGTGATGATTTAATTTTTGTATTTGAACATGGAGGCCAGTAGTATTTCTCGCATGATTAATTTGAATGGAAATAATTGGATGATATGGAACTCAAGAAAGGAAAATCTCTTATATTGCAAAGATTTGTATGGACCTTTGCAGGAGGATAGTGCAAAACCCATAACTATGATAGATAATGAGTGGAAGAGGTTAGATCGAAAAACAGTTGGGTTTATTTGACAGTGGCTTGATGATAGTGTCTTTCACCATGTTTCTATTGAAATTTCTCCATATTCTCTTTAGAAAAAATTAGAAAGTCTCTATGAAAGAAAAACAATTAGCAACAAAGTTTTTTTATTAGAAAACTTGTGAACCTAAAATATAGAGAGGGTGCTTCTATTGCTGAGCATATGAATGAAATGCAGAGTATCACTAATTAATTATCCTCTATGAAAATGTCTCTTGATGATGAATTACATGCATTGTTACTTCTCAGTTCATTACCAAAAAGTTGGGAGACATTAGTAGTTTCCCTCAGTAATTTTACGCAAGATGGTATTGTCTGAGTCAAGTAACAAACAGTTTGTTGAATGTGATAAGTAGATAAGATTTCCTCAGTTGAAGAAATATCTAAGTAGTTGAGAAAAATCCTTCCTGCTGAATGTGTATAACCTCCCTGCTGAGTGTGTATAAATAGCTATCAAGAGCTCACTATCAAATGCATTAGCCAATTACATCTTATACATTTCATAGTTTCTTTTACAATTTCTATCTTTCTATCTTCTTTGTTTAATTCTTATCAGGGTATCAGAGCAGTTTACCTAGAGCAAGCCCTCTTCTCGTTGTTTGACTCCTCACAACTGCTTCCCGATCGGAGTCCATCGCCTCCCCTTGGGTCGCAACAGCAGCCGCTCTACCATCCCTCTCGTGGCGACGTCTCCGCCCCTCAGCCGTAGCCATTCACTGCAGCCTACTGCAGCACTTGCGGCTGCTAATATCAGATCCGTGGGCAACGCTCCTAAAGGAAGCATAGTCATGGCCTTTGTTTCTACTGCCGGCTGCTGCTCCCTTGCCAACCGAAGTCTTCCACTGACAACTCCGCCGCTCTTCCGGCCACCAAACTCCAACACTGCATTACTTCAACTATCTCCAACCCTGCAGATTTCTCCAGCATCGCTGCAGAAATCGCTGCAAGCTGCAGAGATTTCTCCCACCTCGCTGCAACAATCTCTCCTGCATTCTGCATCGCGCTGCAGCCTCCTATGCAGTTCATCACTGCAGCTTCATCGCTGCAGCCTCCTCTGCAGCGCATTGATATGCTTTTCTCCTCCTCTCTCCCTCCTATATCTTTACATCTTATCACTTAAACCGCCACAAAATATCTGGGATGTCTTCATTTTCCCCTTCCGATATTCCTATCCCTGTTTCTGCAGGGATTCTAAGTACTTCTCAAAGTCTTATTACCATCAATGCTGCAGCACTCATTCCCTTCAAATTATCCAAAGGCGGTAACTACGCATCTTGGCGGGCACAACTTTCTAATCTTCTATTTGGTTATGATCTCCTAGGTTACATTGATGGCTCTCTCCCGTGTCCACCTGACATGGTCAACATCCCAGGCGAACCCAGTCCAGTGCCAAATCCAGCCCACAAACTATGATTACGTCAAGATCGCCTCATCCTCCAAGCTATTCAAGCTTCCGTTGCTGGATCCGTTGCCCTACTGATATCCTCATGTACGACTGCAGTAGAAGCATGGTGCAAGTTACAAACAACTTTGGCAAATCGCTCACGTACTCGTATGCTCGAACTTCTCTCCAATCTGATGAAAACAAAACAAGAGGGAAGTACTATTGCTGATTATCTACAAACTATCAAAGTTATCATCAATGACTTGGCTTTGATAGGTCATTCTCTTAGTGATGAAGAAGTCTTAATCCATACCCTCAATGGCCTAGGAGGCGAGTACAAAGAACTGGCAGCAGCTCTTCGGGCACGCGACTCACCAATATCATTCGAAGAACTTTATGATAAGTTGATCGACTATGAGACATATTTGAAGCGTGATGATATGTTGTCCGGACCACCTATTACAGCTCAGGTCAATCAAAAATCCAAGAGGAAGAGCAACCAGTACAATAAGCATGTCAACAACGGTCTGGCTAAGCTGCCTCCCAGCCCTATGGCGCCCAGACCAAACCCCCCTCATCCATATCAAGGTGGTAACTTTCATAATCCTCAGTCGTCGCGTCCTAACTTCACAAGCCACCAACGAGTCATTTGCCAACTATGTGATAAAGTCGGACACTCTGCGAAAGTTTGTCGATCTCGCCCCAGGCTCCCTGCTCCATCACAGTGGCCTCAGGCGAATTTCATGGCTACTCCAACTCCTACCCAACCTAATTGGATTGTGGACTCGGGTGCCTCTCATCACATTACCTCTGATCTTCAAAACTTGTCCATCCACAACAACTATGACGGAAATGAAGATATCATCATCGGTGACGGTAAAAGAATTACTATTACTCATTCTAGTTCCTCAACGCTTAGTTCACTTACCACAACTTTTACACTCGATGATGTTATGTGTGCACCTAACATTAAAAGAAACCTCATTTCTGTTTCTCAATTCTGTAAACAAAATAATACCTCAATTGAATTCTTTCCTAACTTTTTTCTTGTCAAGGATTTGAGCACGGGGGCATCCTTGGTCCAGGGCTAGAACAAAGATAACATTTATGAGTGGCCATCCACTTCGTAAATTACCCTTCCTACTGCTCACTCTTCAGTCGCAGCTCCGGTTGATGTATGGCATCGTCGTCTTGGTCATCCCTCCCCTTTTATCCAGCAAAAATTACTTTCTCGTTATTCTCTTCCTACCTTGAAAATCAATAGCACTTTCAGTCATTGCGATGCTTGTCTTTGCAATAAAAGTCATAAACTGCCTTTTGGGACTGTTGAATCTCGGATTTTGATGATGAAACTAATTGATTGTGTTTAAATGTTTGACTACATTTTGAGTGATACAGGTCTACTCGATCAGGATTAGACAATTAACGCAGGAGGAATTGACGTTGCGTCGGAGGAGATCACGTCAGGATATTGGATGGCAGAAGGCTTCGGGCGTCGGGCATCGGGCCAAGGAGAGCGAAATTGCGCCAAGGATATCGGGGTTGCGGAGGTCAACCGCCGATTGGGCAACAAGCTGCAAGAGAGGACGATGCACCGAAGAATCGGATGAAGCGCCAACCAATGACGTGCCGGGCAACAGAATGTCAATTTGCGTTATAATAATTGTCTAGATCGGAGTAGAGTGTTTGCTTGTGTGTGCAGGATTAACTACGATAACCAAAAAACACAAAGCGAGAATACCGGAGTCAAGTTCGATGGACGTTTAAGAGTCCGAAGAATCGTCGGAGATGCTGCCAGAACCAACCGAGAAGAAATCGGGAACCTGTCGGAATTTTCGGAAGTTCGCCGAAGAGATCGTCGGAGGTTCACGGAGATCACCGAGAAGGCTCGGCTACTCATTAAAGTCATCACAAGTTCGGGAGCTTGCTAGAAGCCCGTCAGCAGAAAGTTCGTCGGAAAGCTCGCCAGAACAAGACTCGACGTTCGCGGTTGAAAATTTGCTTAGGATGTGTTTTGGTTATGTAGTCCACTTGTAATTAGGATTAGGATTAAGATATAATCCTATATCCTGGTTAGGGGCCAACTGGGCCCAAAGTCAGAGTTGGTTTAGGCTAAAAATTAAGCTAAACCAGCGAACTAGAGAGCCAAGATTGAAGCCCAACTAGTGGCTGAAAACACTGTAGTTGGGCTGAAAACACTGTAGGCGGTGGCACCGCCTAGCTGGGCGGTGGCACCGCCCACCACCCGAGAGCTGGGCGGTGACACCTCCTGGCTGGGCGGTGGCACCGCCCAGCACCCGAGCCCTGGGCGGTGGCACCGCTTGGCTGGGCGGTGGCACCTCCAACAGCGGGAACCCAAAGAGAATTCAAATTTTGAAGCCCAAATTTGAATCCTCTTGAGGCCTATAAATACCCCTCAAATCTCAACTGAGAGAACAACTTTTTGAGCAGCAAGTGTTTGAGAGAAAAGCCTTAGAAAAGTGTTAGCTTGTCTTGTTTTCAATTTGCTAGTGTTCACCTCCTTCTCTCTTGTTGAAAATCTGTAAAAGAGTGAACCGCTTGTAAAAGTTGTAAGAGGGGTATTCACCCTTCACTTTCAAGAGACTTGCTAGTGGAAGGTGGGAGCCTCATCGAAGAGGGGCCTCGCAAGTGGAGTAGGTCATTTGACCGAACCACTCTAAAAATCGGCGTAATCTCTGGTTTGCTTTTTATTATTGTCATTTACATTACTGCAAATCTTCTTACTGCTTTAGTTCCTTATTACTCTTGCTGCGCAACTTTAAGAACACGCCTTCAAGTTAAATTTCTCAAGTTTTGTTCTTAACATACGAAAGATTTTTTTATTAAAACCGAAGTTTTAATCCGCTGCACTAATTCACCCCCCCTCTTAGTGCCGCTCCGATCCTAACAATTGGTATCAGAGCCACGGTTTTCTACTTTGGTTTAACACCCAAATAGAAATGGCTCTTTATGGCTTTCAAGAGGGTCACTCTCTCATTCGTCCTCCCTTTTTCAATGGGACGGACTACACTTGTTGGAAAACTCGAATGAGAGTTTTCTTACTTTCTTTGGATTTGAATTTATGGGACATAGTCGAAAATAGATTTGAAATGTCTTCTCTCCCAATGAACCATTGGAATGATTTGGAGAAGAAGATGTTTTCTTTAAATGCAAAGGCTATGAATGCCTTATATTGTGCACTTGACAAAAGTGAATTTAATCGCGTTTCGATGTGTGACTCGGCTTTTGATATTTGGAGAACTCTAGAGGTCACTCATGAAGGCACTAGCCGAGTGAAAGAGTCCAAAATCAATATTCTTGTGCATTCTTATGAACTTTTCCGGATGAAACCAAGTGAGTCCATCGGAGACATGTACACCCGGTTCACGGATGTCATCAATGGACTCAAAGCTCTTGGTAAAAGTTTTTCTAATTTTGAACTAGTCACTAAAATCTTAAAATCCCTTCCAAAAAGTTGGGATCCAAAAGTTACGGCCATTCAAGAGGCCAAGGACCTTAAAACATTCCCTCTCGAAGAACTTATTGGGTCTCTAATGACCTACGAAATGAACAATGTGGCAAAAAAGAAACTCGAGAACAACCTTCCAAATGATAGGAAGGATTTGGGACATAGAACACATGAATACCACTCGAGCATAAGCTCAAGTGATGGTGAACTTAAACTACAAATGAAACAAAAATTAAAAAGCAAAAAGAATGGAACTACTTGCTTTGAACGCAAGAAGAACAAAAGTGGGGATGAATTGAGCTCTTCCGAAGACGAGGAGAAAATCAAGAAAGGCGAGGTGGCAAACTATGCCTCACCCTCTTTCAACAATGAGGTAATCAAAATCCCACTAATTCATTTCGAAATTACATAATACTTTCTTGAGTTATTTTTATTTTAGTTTAGGATTAATTTTCTTGAAAATTGCTTGTGTTATGTTAATGCAATAAAATGTTAGATATAAATATAATGCTTATACACCTAGTAAGATTAATCTTATATATGTGCTTGAGAAGCAAGAATTTGTACTTTGACGATTTCCATATTGATTTTCAATGTCGATGCATGACTTTTGAATGGAAGGTTTTATGATTTTTTTTATGAACCTTATCTTTGGTTTTCAAACATGATGTATAGTTTTGACATAAGAACAAAAATTTGAAGCATGCTAATATAAAGTCAATCATATAAAGTAAAACTAAAGAAATTTTAAATATCTATAAGAATCATTCAAAATTATGTTCAATAAAACCTTACTTGATGTTGTAATGAAACTATTGAAAGTTTTGATGCTATGATTTGATGATTTTATGCATGAGATTGTAAAGTTATACATGATGATTTTTTGGTCTTGATGGTTTTTATGACAAAATTCATTTTTCGATCCTAAATGTTGATGCACATTTTTATCTAGCATAAATGACATGAATTTAAATAACTAAAAAGAGAAAAGCATTGTTCTTGAAAATTATTTTTCTCTATCTTGTTGATTTATATGAATCCCTTGAAAATGATTTTGGTTTGATGATTTGAATTACAAATGAGTTATATCAAAATCATGATATTGATTTGACTTGAAGTAATGAGTTGAAATCATTTTTTTTGGAATTATGTGTTGCACTTTTTTATCTTGATGATCTTTGATTTTTTTTTGTTTTAAAACGATGATGCATGGATTTGAAAGAAAAGGAGATGCATGCATGGAATCAATCAATAAGTTGAAACAAAAGGAGGAAAGATTTTTTATTGAAAATTTTCTTTTTCTCTATCTTATTGATTTATACCTAAGAGACCAATAAAATTATTTATGTCATTTTGAATCTCTTGAAAGAAATGTTGAGATTTTGATGATTTAGACGATTTGAATTTGAATGAGTTTTATCTAAAATCATGATCTTGATTCCGTGATATTTACAAATTAAGATTTATTATGAATCAAGATTTTTCATTAATCGATCTCCTAAGATTTTCTTTTGATTATTAATGAGTAGGTTTTTCAAAAAGAAATCATGTCTTCTGGTATTCACATGTTCTAATCCTTCATGATAAAATTTTTATGTAATTCCTTATATTCATGAAATGTTTATCTCATCACCAATTATTTTCTTCTTGATATTCCTTATTTGGTGATATAAAATCATGCATGAAATACTCTTGAGATTATTTTGATGCATACAAATGAAAAGTTATGATCATGCATGGTAGGATGCAATTTGACAAATTAATACCATTATGATTTGAAATATTTATAATTTGGAATGATGCATGCAATACTTATGCCTTTTATTATGATAATATATGTGATGTATTGCATATGATGTGAATCATGAATGCTTTAAATGATAAATGTCTTGATATCATGATTGATGATTTTGTTCTACGCATAAGATTTTTAAAATTATGCATAATGAATCTTGTAATTTACAGATTATCGATTTTCTTTTTACCATAATGAAAGTGCCTTATTGATCCTTGTCATAATAAATCTAGCACTTTCGGTTTTAAACATGATACATGTTTTTATTTGACATAAAAAAAAGGGAGGCATGCTTGAATGAAATAAATCACATGAATTGAAGTAACTAAAAGAGAAGAACATTTTTCTTCTTGAAAATTATTTTTTCTATATTATTGATTTTGATGAATCTATTTGTATTATTTTTATGAATCTCATGGATTATGAAAATGATTTGAATTTAATGGATTTTATTGAAATCATGATCTTGATTTCTCACAATTTTCTATTGAATGAATCAAGTTTGTTTTCTATTTAAAAGGATATTTATCAAAATTTTCATGGTCTTTTAGTATTCATGATATTGATAATTATATTTTGAAACTCTATGTAAATCAAGATTCTTCATCATGATTCTCTCGTTTTATAAAAGAGAAGATGTTCTATGTGAATCATAAGATTTTATATGCATGAATTGAGATTCTTTTTGCTATTAACTAGCAAGAAACTTGTTTTTGTAAACCATGACATGCTACTTGACATCTTGATAATTTATAACTTGAGTTTTCTTTTTGAATCAAGATTGTTTCCTATCATGTTTTCTATCTACAAAAGAAGAAATTTGTCAAAAATGATATATGTCTTTTGACATTCATTTTTCATCTTTATTATTTACCCTTATCATGATTTGAATATTATAGTAAAGAGAAATGAATTACATGATTGTATTGTTATTCCCTTCTATTTGACACTGACAAAGGGGGAGCAAAACTTGCTAGATAGCAAATTTGCTAGGTTGCACAATTTGAAAAGAGGCAAAATAGTCCATCTTGCACATCTCAAAAGATGTAAAATTTTGCTAACTTTTTATGTGCAAAAGTTGATAGCTTGTATACTATAAATTTGCATACCAAAAATACAATCTTGTTTATCTCAAGATGCAAAACATACTAACTTGCACTTTGCAACGGAAGCAAAATTGCTAGCTCAAACATTGCAAAGGAAGCAAAAATTTGCTAGCTTACAATTTGCATATTTCAAGAAGCAAGAGTTGCTTTCTTGAACATCTCAATATTGCTAGCTTGCATGATGTAGAACTTGCTATCTTGAACATTACCAAAAGTGCTATCTTATATGCTGTAAAACTTGTATATCTAAAACTTGATAGCTTGAATGTCCCAAGCATGATGCATTACTTGCTAAATTTTCTATCTTCAAAATTGCATGATGATAAAAATTTAATATTATGTTTTTCATGCAATGGTTTGAACCCATATAATAAACACATAAGAGTAGCTACTTCTCCTTTTTGTTGATGACATAGGGGGAGAAGTATATTGATGACTTCATGCATTGAATTAAATATTTTATATATTTGCATGATAATGTTTTTCATAACATGTGATGAATGTTACTTGGATTTGGGATAATCCAAGTGTTCTATCAATGGCATATTGATAGGGGGAGTTTAGTTAAACTCCGGGGAGTTAAGGTTAACTCCGTTAGTCATCAATTAGTTGTCATCATCAAAAAGGGGGAGATTGTTGAATCTCGGATTTTGATGATGAAACTAATTGATTGTGTTTAAATGTTTGACTACATTTTGAGTGATACAGGTCTACTCGATCAGGATTAGACAATTAACGCAGGAGGAATTGACGTTGCGTCGGAGGAGATCACGTCAGGATATTGGATGGCAGAAGGCTTCGGGCGTCGGGCATCGGGCCAAGGAGAGCGAAATTGCGCCAAGGATATCGGGGTTGCGGAGGTCAACCGCCGATTGGGCAACAAGCTGCAAGAGAGGACGATGCACCGAAGAATCGGATGAAGCGCCAACCAATGACGTGCCGGGCAACAGAATGTCAATTTGCGTTATAATAATTGTCTAGATCGGAGTAGAGTGTTTGCTTGTGTGTGCAGGATTAACTACGATAACCAAAAAACACAAAGCGAGAATACCGGAGTCAAGTTCGATGGACGTTTAAGAGTCCGAAGAATCGTCGGAGATGCTGCCAGAACCAACCGAGAAGAAATCGGGAACCTGTCGGAATTTTCGGAAGTTCGCCGAAGAGATCGTCGGAGGTTCACGGAGATCACCGAGAAGGCTCGGCTACTCATTAAAGTCATCACAAGTTCGGGAGCTTGCTAGAAGCCCGTCAGCAGAAAGTTCGTCGGAAAGCTCGCCAGAACAAGACTCGACGTTCGCGGTTGAAAATTTGCTTAGGATGTGTTTTGGTTATGTAGTCCACTTGTAATTAGGATTAGGATTAAGATATAATCCTATATCCTGGTTAGGGGCCAACTGGGCCCAAAGTCAGAGTTGGTTTAGGCTAAAAATTAAGCTAAACCAGCGAACTAGAGAGCCAAGATTGAAGCCCAACTAGTGGCTGAAAACACTGTAGTTGGGCTGAAAACACTGTAGGCGGTGGCACCGCCTAGCTGGGCGGTGGCACCGCCCACCACCCGAGAGCTGGGCGGTGACACCTCCTGGCTGGGCGGTGGCACCGCCCAGCACCCGAGCCCTGGGCGGTGGCACCGCTTGGCTGGGCGGTGGCACCTCCAACAGCGGGAACCCAAAGAGAATTCAAATTTTGAAGCCCAAATTTGAATCCTCTTGAGGCCTATAAATACCCCTCAAATCTCAACTGAGAGAACAACTTTTTGAGCAGCAAGTGTTTGAGAGAAAAGCCTTAGAAAAGTGTTAGCTTGTCTTGTTTTCAATTTGCTAGTGTTCACCTCCTTCTCTCTTGTTGAAAATCTGTAAAAGAGTGAACCGCTTGTAAAAGTTGTAAGAGGGGTATTCACCCTTCACTTTCAAGAGACTTGCTAGTGGAAGGTGGGAGCCTCATCGAAGAGGGGCCTCGCAAGTGGAGTAGGTCATTTGACCGAACCACTCTAAAAATCGGCGTAATCTCTGGTTTGCTTTTTATTATTGTCATTTACATTACTGCAAATCTTCTTACTGCTTTAGTTCCTTATTACTCTTGCTGCGCAACTTTAAGAACACGCCTTCAAGTTAAATTTCTCAAGTTTTGTTCTTAACATACGAAAGATTTTTTTATTAAAACCGAAGTTTTAATCCGCTGCACTAATTCACCCCCCCTCTTAGTGCCGCTCCGATCCTAACAGGGACAACCTCCATTTCATGCTATAAACCATTTGAAATCATTTATACTAACGTATGGGGCCCTGCCCCAATTCCTTCTTTTGACAAGTTTCGTTTTTATGTCATTTTTGTAGATTATTTTACTAAGTACACATGGTTATATCCTCTCCATCATAAATTTGATGTTTCCATAGTATTTACCAACTTTCGAAAGTTGGTCGAAAATTTTTTTCAATCTTTCACTTCGTGCGAGATCAAGTTGTCAGACATCATTTCGTGTTTCTCACGTACATACAGCTGATCAACTAGCAGACTCACTCACAAAGCCTCTCGCTCGGAAACCATTTTCATCTCATCGGTCCAAGATCGGCATCCTTGATGGAAGCTCAATCTTGCGGGGGCATGATAAGTAGATAAGATTTCCTCAAGGCAGTTGAGGAAATCTCTAAGTAGTTGAGAAAAATCCTCCATACTGAATGTGTATAACCTCCCTGCTGAGTGTGTATAAATAGCTATCAATAGCTCACTATCAAATGCATTAGCCAATTACATCTTATACATTTCATAGTTTCTTTTACAATTTCTATCTTTTTATCTTTCTATCTTCTTCGTTTAATTCTTATCAGAATGAGGAGTTGAGAAGAAAGAATTCAACAACATCTCAGAATAATTCACAAACACTTATCTCAAAGAACAAAGGAAAGTCAAAGTTTAGAAGCAGTCCACGCATGGGTGGAAGCAAGTCAAGATCAAGAAAAGATATTGTTTGCTATAACTATGGTGAGAAAGGACATTACAAGAATCAATGTTAGCAACCTAAGAAGTGCAAGAAAAAGGGAAAAGAAGTTGAGCCTATAGAGTCCAAAGATAATATCATAGCTACAAGTGGTGATTCTTTGATTTTGTCTCCTTCTGATGATATTTTTTCTTGTGTGTCAGGATCTTGAGTGGGTGATTGACACAGGTGCTTCTTATCATGCTACACTACGGAGAGAGTTTTTTGCTACATACAAGACTAAAAATTTTGATGTTGTCAAGATGGACAACTATTACACGACAGACATCATTGGCATGAGTGATATACAAATAAAGACCAACCTTGACTACAAGTTAGTGCTTAAGAATGTGAGGTATGTAGTTAACTTGAGACTGAATTTAATTTCAGTTGGAAGGCTAGATGATGAATACTATGATACCATATTTCATAGAGGGCAATGGAAGCTCAGTAAGGGTTTATTTGGAGTTAAATACTACAGAAAATGTAGGCTAAAGCTTATGGTGAGCAGTTAAATACTACAGAAAATGACTTCAGCTTGGAGTTGTGGCATAAGCAATTAGGACACATAAGCGAGAAGGGGTTGCAAGCTCTTTCCAAGAGAGAGGTATTGCCAGACCTCAGAGGTACACATTTGAACCCTTATATTGATTGTTTGGCTGGTAAATAACATATGGTTTCATTTGCTAGTCTTACTTTATCTAGAAAAATACATGCTTTAGACCATGTTTATACAGATGTATATGGTCCTTTGAGGATAAAAACTCTTGGTGGATCTGTTGATGTTCTTGGTATAAGTGGTGTACTTTATTTTATCACTTTTATAGATGATTTTTCTATGAAAGTTTGAGCATATGCTTTGAAGACTAAAGATCATGTTATTAATGTCTTCAAAGAATTTCATGTTAGGGTTGAAAGGGAGACAGAAAGATAATTGAAATGCATAAGATCAGATAATGGTGGTGAGTACGTATGATTATTTAATGATTATTGTATGTTACATAGGATCCAACATGAGATGATAGTTCCTTGTATACCTCAACATAATACTATTATAGAGAGGATGAACCATACCATCATGAAAAAGATTAGATGCATACTTTCACATACTAAGCTACCCAAAAGGTTTTGGGACGAGGCTTTGAGGACTACAGTTGATGTGATCAACTTGTAACCATGTACAACCCTAGATGGTGATGTTACAGAGCATGTATGGTCAGGGAAAGATGTTTTCTATAAGCATTTGAGAGTATTTAGTTGTCGTACATTTGTATATATTCCAAACAATAAGAGGTCTAAGTTGGATGGTAAGACTAAAGAATATATTTTTCTTGGCTACTCACATGATCAGTTTGGTTACAGGCTTTGAGATCCAGAAAAGCAGAAAGTGTTTAGAAACAGAGATGTGATCTTCTTTGAGGATCAAACCTTTAATGATTTGAAGAAGAAGATAGCGATCAAGACTTTTGTATAAGGATTAGTAGATTATGACCCAGTTACTCCTCTAGTATATTAGGGTGATGGGGAGATATACAGGCAGATGATATAGAGCCTGATGTTAATCTACCTGTAGGATATGTTGAGCAAGAAGAAGTTGGAGAGCAACTTCTCACAGAACCTCAGTTAAGAAGATTTTCTAGACAACATCAACCTTCTAGAAGATACTCTACAAATGAGTATATGATGCTTACTAATGCAGGTGAACCAGAAAGTTACCATGAAGTAGTTGAAAGTGAGCAAAAAAAGAAATGGTTAGTTGACATTCAAGAAGAGATGGATGCTTTTTAGAAGAACCACACTTATGATTTAGTGCTACTAAATGAAATGAAAGCCTTGAAGAACAAGTGGGTTTTCAGGTTGAAGACTTAAAAATATTGTTCTCAACCAAAGTACAAAACTAGATTGGTTGTAAAAGGCTTGGTCAAAAGAAAGATATTGACTTTGAAAAGATTTTTTCTCATGTTGTTAAAATATCTTCTATTTGTGTTTCTCTTGGTATTGCTGCTAGCCAAGACTTAGAGGTTGAGCAGTTAGATGTGAAGACAGCTTTCCTTCATAGTTATTTGGAGGAGAAAATTTATATGGAGCAACTAGAAGACTTCAAAGTCAAAGGTAAATAGAACTTTATCTACAAGTTCAAGAAAAGTTTGTATTGGCTGAAACAAGCTCCAAGATAGTGGTACAAAAAGTTTGATTCATTTATGACAGAAAATGGATACAAAAGAACGGCTTCAGATCATTGTGTGTACATCAAATGGTTTGATGAGAATTTTATTATTCTCTTACTTTATGTTGATGATATGCTTATTATGGGGAAAGATATATCTAAAATTGACATGTTAAAAAAGGAACTGAGTGAGTCTTTTGAAATGAAGGACATGGGGCTAGCAAAGCAAATATTGGGTATGCAGATTTCCTATGACAGAAAAATCAAGACGATTTGGTTGTCACAAGAGAAATATATCGAGAAGGTATTGGAAAGATTCAGTATAAGCAATACAAAACCAGTTGGTTCTCCTCTTGCAAGTCACTACAAGTTATGCTCCGAACAGAGTCCATCAAGTGATGAGGAGAAGGAGAAAATGCAAAAGATTCTTTATGCTTCAGCAGTTGAAAGTTTAATATATGTAATGATATATATGAGGCCAGACATAACATATCCAGTGGTTGTTACTAGTAGATTTCTTACAAATCCAAGCAAAGAGTACTAGGCAGTAGTGAAGTGAATTTTTAGATATCTCGGAGGGAGCTCTAAGGTTTGTTTAAACTTTGGAGGTGGACCGCTTATATTGATAGGTTACACAGATACAAATCTGATAAGAGATATAGATACGAGGAAGTCCACTTCAGATTATGTACTTACTTTTATAGGGGGAGTCGTGTCATGACAATCTAGATTGTAAAGATGTATTGCTCTCTCCACCACAGAGGCAGAATATATTGTTGCTATAGAGATTTGCAAAGAAATGTTATGGATGAAAGAATTCTTACAAGAATTAGGGTTGAAATAAGAAAATTATATTGTGCATTGTGACAACCAGAGTGTCATCCATTTGTGTAACAATCTAATGTTTCATTCCAAGTTAAAGCATATAGATGTCAAATATAATTGGATTCGAAATGTATTTGAAGAGAAGTAGTTACAACTTCAGAAAATTTACACATATGACAATGGAGCAGACATATTGACAAAGACCTTACCAAAAGAAAGACAAGAGATATGTCGATAGCTGATCGGTATAGTTTCACATTGAGGAGTCATAAGACAACCTCCCTTATGGGCTGAAGGGGGAGGGTGTTGGGTTGACAGCCCATAGTGGGCTTGAACAGCCCACAGTGGGCTTGAACAACCCACAGCTTATATCCTCTCTTAACCTAATCCTAATTCATATTAGGGAGGTGTGGAGGCTATGAAAAGAGGAGAAAAAAGGACAGTAGTAAGGGCGAAAATTGCAGCCACATGATTCCAAAGAAAATGAGAACAAGACAAAAAAAATAAGAGAAATAAAAGGAAGAAAACAAGGACAATGCAGAGAGATTGTTCTCAATCATCTAGTAGTATTTTCATCTCATGTTAGATCAGATCTATAATAGATTTTTACTAGGATTACTTAGGGAGAATTTAGATATTGTGCACAGTAACATGATCCTTATATCCCAGTTATTCTCTTGTGATTGTTGCTAGGGTTTTGAGCAAGAGATTGAGATTTGTATATTCATTATTCTTATAGTAGATTATCTCTAGTTTGTCTCGTGATTTTTACCTTTCACATTGGAATGTTCTATTTGATTGGGTTTTCCACATCTTAATGTTTTATTTGATTGTGATTTCATTTATTTTTCCTATGTGTTATGGTCTGCTAGTATTTAATCCTTAATTATAGGAAAAGTCTTTCATCCATTTCTATGAAATTAGATTATGAAAGGGACAAAATCAAATTATGAAGCAAAAATTAGTAATATAATTTACAATTAAAGGAAACTAAAGAGTATACGAGCCTCATGACATGCAAACATAAATTATTTTTATTACATAATACAAAGAATTTAATGGTAACTAATATTATCAATAAAGGTACCGAAAAAGAAATACAATTATTTATTCTATTAATAAGTGATAACAATTTATTCTATTAATAAGTGATAACATTAGAATCCAAGTAGTGTGAGGTTAGATAAAACCATAAAGATTTATTTACAAGATATCCAAATCTATAAAATTTTCTATACTAATACTTGTATAGAAAATAACAGAAATGTGTGGTATTGAAATTTAATAAATTTAGAGATTATAAAATAAATATTTCCCAATCACTAAGAAGAAGGCATTTGGTCATTCATTTATTTTTAGGAGAGGAATATTATAAAAAAAATTAAATCAAGGTGTGTCAACAACAACAAGACAAAAAAAAAAATGTAGTTCAATGCATCCCTAACTGCAAACTCACTAATAATAATGGTTGCAATCTTAATCTCAACTATAAAACATAATTAAGAGTGAGTGGGTCCCACAACATGTGGCACATATACAAAAATTGAGCTTGGTCCAAGACTGAAGGGAGTGTCTTAGCCTTCCTCATTCAAGCAATTAATGGGGTACATGTTAGGTGATGCATCCCATCCCACCACCAAATCCTCCTCCTTCCCCTTCACCTTCCTTCAGCTCCAAGGGATGACTTGTGACATCAAAAGAAAGCGAAGGCATAGCTTTTCTTTTGAGAGCAAAAGAGACTTGAAATTATTTGGTGTCCAACAATGAGAGCCCAACACAAAGCCAACAAAAAGGAGACCTCGTCACCCCACCTAATGCTTCCGACAATTCTACCGTTGCCCTCCCGCCCTCTTTAAACTGTTCTCCCACCCTCTCCCCCCCTTGTCCTTTGTCTTCCTTCTCCTCCATGGGCTCCTCGGATCGATCCAAGAAGAGAACCCACCTATGGAAGAAGGCGCTCCTCCACTTCGCCTTGTGCTTCGTGACCGGCTTCTTCACCGGCTTCGCCCCGACCAGCACCGCCTCCCTCTTCTCCCGCCACGACGCCTCCATTCGGCCTGCGACCGCTGACTCCTTCAACCGGAGCCTGATGGCCGAGATACCCGCCGAGACGCCTGCCGCGAGCGAGCGGCTCGGACCTGCGACCGCTGACTCCTCTGTCAACCGGAGCCTGATGGTCGAGACACCCGCCGAGACGCCGGCCGCGAGCGAGCGGCTCGAGCGAGGGTCCGAGAGGCAGCTGATCGTGGTCACCACGACCCAGTCCGGCGACCGCCTGCAGGGGCCGCTCCTGAGGAGGCTGGCCGACACGTTGAAGCTGGTGCCGCCACCGCTGCTCTGGGTCGTCGTCCAGGCCCGCGCCGCCGCGCCCGAGACCGCCGAGGTGCTGAGGAGGACCGGCGTCGTGTACAGGCACTTGACCTTCGACGCGAACTTCACCGACCCGGCGGCGGAGGCCGACCACCAGAGGAACGTGGCCCTGAACCACATTGAGTATCACCGGCTCACCGGGATCGTCCACTTCGCAGGCGCCTCCAACGTCTACGATCTCCGGTTCTTCCAGGAGATGAGACAGATCGAGTACGAGTTCTCTGCCTTCTCTTCCTCATCTCGACTCCAACTACCAACCTCTACAGTCACGATCGTTTCCCGTTCTTCCAAGAAAACGCATCAAGGATAAGAGAAGAAGCTTTTTTGCTTGGCTCTCCTGAAATTAGCATTACAATTCTGCCTGTTCTCGCTAAAAGATCTGCATCCAAACAAAATGCAGGGGATTTGGGGCATGGCCAGTGGCGCTGGTATCAGCAAACAGGAAGAGAGTGGTGGTGGAGGGGCCGATCTGCAACTCCTCCAAGGTCGTGGGGTGGCTCTTCAGGGACTTGGCTAGTGACAAGATTGGTCTCGGTAGTCTCCTGACTGATGCTGACATGAAAGCGAAGCCTCCAAGGATCAACATCTCAGGCTTTGCCTTCAACAGCTCCATACTCTGGGATCCTGAGAGATGGGGCCGAGCCACCTCTGTGCCGGACACATCCCAGGTTTGTCAATCTGTGCAGAGACTTTCCAACCTTGATCTCAAAGGTTTGAGGTGTCATTTGCTCAATCATTAGTTTCATCTACTCTGTTCTTCTTCTCCACATTACCAAACCGCACAAGATTCTGCAGCAGCGTCTTCCAGGATGAGCTTAGTATAATCCTTAATTCTTTTGCAGACAGAATGGAAGCCTTCTAACGTTTGTCTGACGACTGTTATTGCAGGACTCGATCAAATTCGTCCGAGAGGTGCTACTAGAAGATGAGACCAAGTTGAAGGGCATTCCTGCTGATTGCTCCAAGATCATGCTGTGGCATCTCTACATTCCAAGAGCCACCAATCTGCCCTCCCACCACCAAATCCAGAATGCAAGCAGATGAGGAGAAGAAAGATAAGTCATGTAAATGGAGAGAGAGATTCATTGTTACTTTTGCCAATTTTGGAGGAGGAAATTAGCCATCTTCCAAACTACTATTATTTATTGTTAGTTCTCAATATTCTTTAGCTGGTGTTGGTCACCATACTCAGTTTAAGGAACACTTAAAGTATAAGACAGGAATGATCAGACGAAGGCAACTCATCGTTCATCTCCAAGTCTTATTCCATGTACAAGCAGCTGCTGGCATTTTAAAGGCCCCAAGAACTCAACAGGAATGATCATGGCATGTGCAGGGGAAGAGCATCTGAGTTGGTGAGCTTGGAATCCAACCATGTGTGCTGCAGCCACCGACTGATCATCTCCATGCAATAGAATGCGATTGAAGAAAGCTGTGTGTTGGAGGTAGAAACAATGTCATGTTGGTCTCCACTCAACCACTTCTTTGGCTCTCTGTGATGATTGATCAATGGACACGAGGAAGAAGAGTTGCTTTCACTCACAAAGCAACCGCATGCCATGCCTTCCTTCACGTGCACACAACTTCATCATCACCATGCATATACCTTCAATTATTATTCCAAATTCAGCTGAAATAAATATGATGAAAACTATAGATTATGCACAAATATCGGAAAACATTCTTGGATTAGCTGAAGCTAAACTCATGTTTGTATGTAATGACAAGAAAAGAGTCTCTTTGATGGTGATCCAGTACAAGTTCTTAAAATTTTCGATATTTTTTTTACGACGAATAATAATAATAATAATAATAATAATAATAATAATAATAATAATAATGTTATACATGACATTAATACTATTATAGATTGGGAAGGATCTTCTTTAGCAAATGATTCCTTTGAGGTTTTACTCCTTGCAAAAAATAGCACCCCTTCAACAGATGCCATGAATGAGCTTTTACTTTCTCTCTAATTTCATAAGATGCATATAATATGATCATCTTATATCCCTTACCAGGCATCATGAACAAGGAAAAAGAAGCCATGAACATTCATGTGGTCATTGGCCATGTTGACTCTGGCAAATCAACCTCTACTGGTCACAAGGAATCAGCTAAGAGGTACAAGAGATCATTCAACATGAGATGCTCAACTCATGCAACAAGCTGGAATGTTCTTTCCAATCAAGAACATTTCAAATATATTTTTCATTCTTTTTTTTTCTGCCACATAAATTGATATGCTGCTTCTATTGTTAATGAATTTTATTAATGAAGATGCTTTCTATTTTGTACCTTCATGTTGTGGCCAAAGTATTAGCACAGCTTGGTTCGCCCCGAGTGTATATGATCGTTAAGCTGGAGCATGTTGACATGAGGTCTAGTTGAGCGAACGTAAGTCTTATTCTCCGGGTGAAGGCTGAAGATCGCTCCTTCAGCTGTTCGTCAGGTGCTTATACACAAGTCAGAATTAGGAGAGGGATTCTTAATTTGACTTCTCCAATGCTTGAATTAGCAAGAGTTGAAGATAGGAGAGTTAGAGTATGTGAGTATGAGGTCCGACCCCAGTGTTATTCCCAGGAATAGCTTTTATACCTGTTGTCGTGTGTTGACGTACGTAATTGTTAATAGTCGCTAGCGTCTTTATAGGCAGATATTTAAAGGCATCGTCGTCATGGGTGGTCAGCTCGTATGTTGGGATGCAAGAGTAGTCTGATATGTCTGGCCCTGTTTTATTCGACGTTGCTCTACACCTTTAGAGTAGCTTAGGACGGGGCTGCACTAGTCTGTACAACCTCAAGCGGTGTTGGTGCAGTGTGCTAGCGGCGTGGATGGCAGGCAGGTGCCTCATTTAGATCTGGGGTGTTGAGTTGTCTCAATACACCATTTTAGCCTTGGAACATCGTGCTAGGTCCGCCGTGGCAGCCGACATGTCCGTGGAGTGGATGCCATACCACTTCCTTCACCTTTGCGATAGGCACCTTTGAGTAGCTTCTATCGGTTGAGATTTGATTCATAGTTATCTATCTAGATTGTTATCATGATCTAGTGGTTACATGATGATTTCAATAACCACTTCAATCATGATCTAATAGTTATAAGGTGGTTTCATTAACCACCTCATGATCTAGTAGTTATAGGGTGGTTGTCACTAGGTCCTATAAATAGGAGCGTAGTTCATCTAGCAATAGATATAGAGAAAGAGACAGATAGATAGAGAGTCTGTGTGCACTTGGTATCTTGTAAGTGTTCCTCCTGCTTTTAATACTACAACAGTTTTCTTGAGTCGAAAGGATTATTTTTACTCGTATCGTAGTATTCTGTTTTTCCTTGCTCCTCCTTCCCCAACATTTGTGGTATCAGAGCCTAGTTTCAATCTGAACTGGGCATTATGGCTTTCAATGGCAATTCCATGTCTCAACCCCTTATCCCCATCTTCTCGGGCAAAAGTTATGAATTTTGGAGTATCAAGATGAAGACTCTATTCAAGTCTCAAGATCTTTGGGACTTAATAGAGAATGGATATGCAGATCCAGATGACGAAATCAGGCTAAGGGAGAATAGAAAGAAGGACTCAAAGGCATTGTTCTTCATTCAACAAGTTGTACATGAGACGATCTTCTCAAGAATTGCAGTAGCGACAACCTCAAAGCAAGCTTGGTTGATACTTCAAAATGAATTTCAAGGCTCATCAAGGGTGATTACGGTAAAACTTCAAACCCTCCGTCGTGAGTTTGAAATTTTGTTCATGAAAAGCAATGAATCGGTGCAAGATTTTCTTTCTCGAGTGACTGAGATTGTTAGTCAAATGAAATCTTATGGTGAATATCTTCCTGATCATATAATTGTTGCAAAAGTTTTGAGAAGTTTAACTCCAAAATTTGATCATGTTGTTGCCGCAATTGAGGAATCAAAAGATTTATCTACTTATTCATTTGATGAACTAATGGGTTCCTTGCAAGCACATGAAGTAAGGTTGAACAGGTCACTTGAAAAAAGTGAAGAAAAAGTATTTCAAGTTAAGGGAGAGTCAATGTCATTATTGTAAAAAGTTTGGTCACATGAAGGCAGATTGCTGGAAAAGAGAAAAGCAAGCAAGCTATGTGGAGAAAAATGAAGAAAATAGTAAGTTGTTTATGACTCATTCACAAATTCATAACATCTCAAATGATATTTGGTTTTTGAATAGTGGATGTTCTAATCATATGTCAGGCATAAAATCAATATTTAGATATATTGATGAGACTCACAAGTTGAATGTTAGACTTGGAGATAACAAGCAAATCCAAGTGGAAGGGAAAGGAATAATTGAGGTGAAGACAAATCAAGGGAAGGTAAAATACCTTGATAATGTTTTCTTTGTTCCTACTTTATCACATAACTTGTTGAGTATTGGACAATTAGTAAATGATGGATATTCAGTAATATTTGATGATGGTTCATGCACTATTAGAGATAAGAAATCTGGTTTGATTATAGTAAATGTTTGCATGACACAAAACAAGATGTTTCCACTTGACGTGTCAAATATTGAAAGACATGCACTTATCACAACTCAAAAGAATGAGTCTAGTTTATGGCATTTAAGATATGGACACCTTAACATTAAAGGTTTAAGGTTGTTAAGTCAAAAAGGAATGGTTTTTGGATTGCCTAAGATTAATACACTTGATGTATGTGAAGGATGTATTTATGGCAAACAAAGTAGAAAACCATTTCCTATTGGAAAAGCAAGAGCATCTAATTGTCTTGAATTAGTTCATGCTGACTTATGTGGACTTATGAATATAAAATCATTTGGTGGAAGTCAATATTTTTTATTGTTTACAGATGATTATAGTCGCATGAGTTGGGTATATTTTTTGAAATTGAAATACGAAACATTTGATAATTTTCGAAAGTTTAAGACACTTGTAGAAAGATAAAATGGTAGATATATAAAAACACTTCGGACAGATAGAGGTGGTGAATTTTTATCTGATGAGTTTAATTCTTTCTGTGAAGAAAATGGTATTCATAGAGAATTGACAGCACCATATACACTGGAGCAAAATGGTGTAGCTGAGCATAAGAATTGGACTGTCGTTGAAATGGCAAGAAGTTTGCTTAAAGGAAAACATCTTCCAAATCAGTTTTGGGCGGAAGCAGTTGCAACAACAGTTTATTTGTTGAATATTTCACCAACAAAGGCTGTTATGAATCGAACTCCTTTTGAGGCTTGGTATGGTATGAAACCAAGTGTTAGACATCTAAGAATTTTTGGTTGTATTGCTTATGCTTTGATGAATTCACAAAATCATCACAAGCTTGATGAAAAATCAGAGAAATGCATTTTAATTGGTTATTCTTTACAATCGAAAGCATATCGATTATATAACCCTGTTAGTGGCAAAGTTATTATTAACAGAAATGTTATGTTTGATGAAAGGGCAAGTTGGAATTGGGAGACCAATAAAGGTGAAACACAAATGCAGATTCCAGCAGAACTAGACACTCCGCAGAATCAAGTGACAGATCCTACTCCAACAAATTCATCGTCAACCTCACCTAATAGCAGTTCAAATTCGGATTCCTCAGATGAAACCCCTCCAAGAAATTTCAGATCACTGACAAAAATTTATAACTCAACATTTGCTTTGTTTATTTCAGATCCGACAACTTTTGAGGAAGCAGTTAAAAAAGAGGAATGGAGAAAAGCAATGAAGGAGGAAATCAAGTCAATTGAAAAGAATGAAACTTGGGAGCTAATGGATCTACCGAAAGAAAAGAAAGCGATTGGGTTAAAATGGATGTTCAAAACAAAATTTAAATGTAAATTATTTGGTTTCACTGATAGTGATTGTGCAGGAGCTTTAGATGATCGAAAGAGTACTTCAGGCAAGTGGTGTATGCAACTATGAATCAAGGGGGAGTGTTGAGATTTGATTCATAGTTATCTATCTAGATTGTTATCATGATCTAGTGGTTACATGATGATTTCAATAACCACTTCAATCATGATCTAGTAGTTATAAGGTGGTTTCATTAACCACCTCATGATCTAGTAGTTATAGGGTGGTTGTCACTAGGTCCTATAAATCCTATAAATAAGACCGTAGTTCATCTAGCAATAGATATAGAGAAAGAGACAGATAGATAGAGAGTCTGTGTGCACTTGGTATCTTGTAAGTGTTCCTCCTGCTTTTAATACTATAACAGTTTTCTTGAGTCGAAAGGATTCTTTTTACTCGTATCGTAGTATTCTGTTTTTCCTTGCTCCTCCTTCCCCAAACACTATCCTGTGTTTTCTCATCTGATGAGGCTGGATGGATCTTCTCCACTTCGTTTGCTTGGGAAAGGAAGAAGCTTTTATGCTATTTCAGATTCATCACCGAACTATTACTTTGTTATCGAGCTCCAGGATTCATGGTGGACTAAGGAAGCCACCTTTCTTGCCCAGAACCGGAGGTGCTTCTTCATGTCAGCTACCTGAGGAGATCTGCTCAGCTTTTGTAGATTGAACGGTGGAGAACCGTAACTGCTGATTTGCCATGCCTCAGAGAGATGCGGCCTCTTTACGCATTCCTCATTGCTGTGTCGTCTCCCTTCGCCTTCCTCTGCCAGCCTCTGCAGGGCTGGCACCGTGGTCATCAGCTGCGGGCTCAGCTTCTCCCTGGGGAAGGTGAAACCCAGATCCATGAACCCTTTCAGCTCGTAATTCTCGAGCTCGGACAAGCTTCTGTGGCTCCTCACATTCTTCTTTGGTGTTCTCCTCGTCGATTTGGCCTGAGAACACGTGCTCATATCAGGTGATGAGGAGTGTGAATGGATCTTTTGCCTCGGTGGTGGCTGCAGCTAAAAGAGCGGCCGGCCGATCACGATATTCAATCTTGTTATTCTCTTCTCTTGGCAAATCGACTCCAAGTTTTGGATCTCAGCAGCAGCCTTAGCTATCTGAAAAGAACAATCGGGGCATCAGCCGCCATGAACAGGACGGAGAGAAGAAAGAAGCAGAAGAAGCTGTTTCTGCAACTCTTGAATGCATCATTTCCTCTTGTGCTTTCATCTTCTCCATCGAGGAAGGCAAGCTGTCGCCAGGTGGTTCGAGGTAGAGAATGCTCTTCTGAAACCAGGGCTTGTCCATGGCTTCATGGAAGCAGAGTGGATAGTCCTCAGCCATGATTGTGCGAGTAGCCGGTGAAGAAAACAGTACTACTTAGAAGATGGGAAGCAAAGCCGTGTCAAGAGACAGTGGTCATTACTGGTGCATGCAGATGATTGGCCAGATGAGCATTTTTTTTTTGTTTTCAAAAGAAAAAAAAAAGAAAAATTCTTCTGTCAATTATAATTGGGAATTAAATTATCACAAATTATATCCTATATCCGTGGAATTACCATTATTTATAAATTAATATCATGTATTTGATTGAGGTTGATGTGAAGTTTGATTAATTTTTTTGTTGTGAACTTTTGAATATTTAGGTCAGTTGGAAAAAAAATATAATTATTATTTTAATCCATCAATTAGATAAGTAATTTTTATTTATGTAATATTTCTTTCAAGTATTTGTCATGTTGAATTCCATTAGATTTGGAGTATGATAAGTTAATGGATCATAAGGACCAACAGAGCCTTGGACCGGAGATGGACCGGCGCCCATTGCGAGGGTTAAATTTGAACCGGAGCCGTCGGGTTTAAGCGGCAAAGAAGGGGACGGGAGCAGATAGCACGAGCGGCGGCGGCAGAAACAGCGGCGGGCGACCGCGCGCCATCCTTGCGGGAAGAGATCTCGGTGGCCGAAGGCAATAGAAAGCGCAAGGATGCCTCCTGCTTCAACGGAACAACGGTCCTCGCCCAAGGCTAAGTTCTTGGCTTACCAGAACCCCACCCTCTCGGCCGCCCTCACCGCCCACAGCCTCCGCCCCTCCCCCTCCGCCCTCCTCCTCCTCTTCTTCGCTTCCCTTGCTTCCGCCACCTTCTTAATCTCCGTCTCCTCCATGTATGCTTCTCTTCTCTATCCTCCCTTGCTTTCGGACATTTAGTCTTTGCTCAAAGTTGTGATCTTTGCGTTTTGCGTCCGGTTGTTGGATCTCACCTGCTTACCGCCCCTGTTGCTTTGTCTCTTAGGGAAGACGATTTCATCAAAAAAATAGGTCGGATCCGTGTTTCCGTCAGCACAGCGCGTAAGCTTTTCGTCTCTCCACCTCGATCTGTATCTGTTATGTTTGTTGATCGCTAGCTGTTTGTAAAAATTACTCCTCGGTGCATCGCAGAGTTGCTCGTCAAGTTATTGGAAGCAGTGATCGGACTGGTTTTTATCTCATCCTTATCAGCCCTCATTCGAGCCTTGTCGCTCCGCAACCCAACGAATGCTCTGGGAAATGTTTCCGCCGCTTCTCCTTCTCAGAAACATAAAGACGTGAAAAATGTACTCACCCAGCGCCAACTTGCTCTTCTAGGCTTGAAGCCGAAGGCAGCCGAGAGGATCACTGATGCTCAGCCTATCAAGAAGCCACCCCGGTCGAGGCCTGTCCCGTCTTCTGAGCCTCTAGTTCCTATCCGCAGGTCGTCATTCAGTTATACACCTTCTCATTCATCAAGAGTTGGGCCTGATCAACTGTGTTCCAGCGGTGGAAAGAAGGCTGCTTTGTCCCCAATGTCTCCGCCTTCTTCTCATTCTCATGTAGCGTCTCCTTCGACTCCGTGGTCGAGGCACAGCGCAGGGAGTGCCAAGGGGATTCAGTCAGAGGCAATGTTGGAACAATACTTGGCCGAAGTAGATGAGAAGATTATGGAATCAGCTGCTGTAGCGGTTACACCCCCACCACCTGTTCGGGGCATTGTCATCTCGAGCCCCAGTTCAGTTGCTACCCAGAGTACTCCTTCAGGTGCTGCTAGAAGTACACCACTGAGGCCTGCCAGGATGTCTCCTGGTTCTCACCAGGGGTACAACACACCGCCAAAGAAGGGAGAGGGTGAGCTCCCTGCCCCCATGTCGATGGAACAGGCCGTTGAGGCATTCGAGTACTTGGGCATCTACCCGCAAATTGAGCTGTGGCGCGACCGCCTCAGACAGTGGTTCTCTGCCATTTTGATCAACCCCCTCCGTGAGAAGATCGATACAAGTCACATTCAGGTTTTGCAGTTAATTTCATTTTGATTTAGGATCCATAGTGTCTGCTTATTACTTTCTGTTGATTTGTGCCCTTGTTCTGATGATCCTTGTAGGTTATGCAAGCAGCAGCCAAGGTTGGTACTTCAATCACGGTCAGCCAAGTCGGAAGTGACCCACCTAGTACCTCACCACCATTCATGTTATCTCCAGTTGGTGGAGCAAAGGAGTGGCTGCCCACTGTCACTGTGGATGAGGATGGGCTACTTCATCAGTTACGTGCTTCCCTCTTGCAAGCACGTGATGGATCAATGTGTCAGTTACATTCACTTCTCATATATCTGCCTTGCTCATTTTGGTTCTAAAGATCCACTTTTGGTCTTAGCAAGTCATCTGTTTCTTTTGGTAGTAATGTCTGGCATATATACATGGTGATGTCTGTGCATTTCATGTGTCTATGTTTTTTCCTATGTGCAGCACAGACATCCTTTGCTGGTATGCAACAACCACAGCCGAGTCCGCTCCTCCCTGTCATACAGGCATGCGTTGATGCCATCACTGAACACCAGAGGCTCAACACACTGATGAAAGGAGAGCTGATTAAAGGTTTGCTGCCACAAAGTAGTGTTCGTGCTGATTATACAGTTAAAAGGGTCCGAGGTATGGTTAAACCTGCCAATTCATCCAACTTCTTTCTGTTGAGTGGGAATGTGTCCCCAGGGAATATCATGGCTGTCATTAGCTCATGATGGTATACCTCTAAGAAATTTTGTTCATCAACAAACGTCAATAAAATTTTTGCAGAGCTTGCTGAAGGATCATGTGTCAAGAATTATGACTATATGGGGAGTGGAGGTGGTTTTGACAAAGGAGACAAAAAATGGACGAGCGAGCTTCCAACTGACTCTCACCTGTTATTGTACTTACTCTGTGCTTTCTTGGAGCATCCAAAATGGATGTTACATGTTGACCCCACATCTTATTCTGGTGCACAATCTAGCAAGAATCCTTTGTTCCTGGGACTTCTTCCTCCCGTAGAAAGGTTTCCTGAGAAGTATGTTGCTGTCATATCCGGTGTGCCATCCGTCCTTCACCCAGGAGCTTGTATCCTAGCAGTTGGAAAACAAAGTCCTCCAATATTTGCATTATACTGGGACAAGAAACTGCAATTCTCTCTTCAGGTGACTACTATTCAGATAGTCTCCGTTGTCTACTTTCATCTAATTGTGTGTACAAGACTCTCAGATAAACTAATGTTTTGTTTTTCTCTTCCCATATTGGTAATATGCTTTTCACCATGTCAAGATCAAATTTACCCTTTTCCAGCTTCATATGTGAAAGTACTTATAATTTTAACCATATCAACGGTGTAAGATTATATGCTAAAAATTAGAAAGAACATGGGAAAGCTACACTAAAGAGATCGAATGAGATATAGTTGATAAGGCCAAACAGATTAAAGGTTTTAAATTTTGCAGTGTTTCTTAGGGTTCAAAATTTTGTTTGACATTGCTCCATGATGCCAATGCCATACTTAATGTCTGCATATGATGCATAACAGTGAATCCAGCTGTCTAAACACTGCCTACTTCAATCCTATTTCCACTTCTTTTTTTTTTTGCTTTTATTTTGTAATATTTTTCTGTAATGGAAGAAGAGGAACTTATATGGTATAGCATGTTTTTCATTTATTCAGCTCACCTAACTTTCTCATGCCGAAGATGCTCAATGTATCACATATTTCATTTGGTTGCTCAAATTTCCTTCGTAAAAGAAAAAATTATAAGTTTTTATGTTATATTTAGTCTGAACCCAAGTGACATAGTATCAGATACTTGAGATCTTAAGGTTTTATGGAAGATGCAACTAAATTGATGTAGGACATTTATAAGGGAATGCTTAATATAATGAGAGAATTGGGCGGAGATGGATAATAAATAAAAAGGCTAAAATGAAGAGAGAAAATGAGAAAATCTGATTTGTTGAATTATTAATTTAAATAATAAAAAACAAGATGATTCAAGGAGGGTTTCAGGACATCCTTCTAACTTATGTTATTGAGAGGTCGTTCCACGAATCTTCATTGTGAGCTGGCTTTGGGAGAGGAGAGGGGAGGAAGACAGGGGACAGTGGACTTGCTCCAATTCCTCCCACTCATATCAGAGGAAAATTGTAGCCTTGTATCACTCACACATTATGTGGGGAATAGCACACATATTCAGTCAAAGATCGATGATCCATTATAATTCTAGGCCTCAAATAAAAAAAGTAATTAAAAAAGAAAAAAAAGAAATTGTATCAAGGTGATTTAGTATATTGTATATGGTCATTTTCAATTTTGCAAGATAAGGATTCTTTCCTTCTCTATTTTATTTGTTCTCTACTTTTTCTTTATTGTTAATCTAGGAAATAAGATCATGATTGCATAGGATGTTGTCATGTGGCAACTTAAATATGTTAATTGAACCTGAACCCGAGTTCACCATTAATCGAAAGTGATTTGAATCGGTCCTTTTTTTTCCCATGTCTGCAAAATGTGGCTTGATTTTCATCATAAATGTATAGTAAATGTATGGTTCAGGTTTCTACTAATGTGTCACAAACAAAGGAATTTGGCACTGTATCGACCTTCTGTTATGGTAGCAATTGACCAACCTGGGTAATCTCACAATATAAAAGCTTTGGACCCAAAGGATTTGGTTTTGTATAACTTGTTTCAACATTTACTGACATCGAACTTTGGTTGGCTTTCTTCAGGGAAGGACAGCATTATGGGACTCTATTTTGCTTCTCTGTCACAGAATAAAGACAAGCTATGGAGGCATAGTTAGGGGAGTCCATCTTGGTTCGTCGGCTTTCAACATCCTTCCAGTGCTTGATTCAGATACTGAGAACTGAAGGACCGGTTGGCAGCAAATCTGTAAAAGAAGTGTTCTCTTTCAGCTCTTCTTTTTCGCTGTAGGCTGTTTGAGAGGACTTGAACCATTTCTCTGAAGGTCTGATGTGCTAGCAGGCAGCCAGTCTGTGAAGTATGTGTTCTGTTTCAGCTCCTTTGTTTCACTACATGGATGTTTGAGAAGATTGAACCATGTCTAGCAGGGTCTGATGTGCTAATCATGTTGTACTAATAGTTGTACCATGAACAGATCTTAATGCTCTTACGCTAACCAAACTCGGTGCTTAACAATTGACATCTCTGTATCTGGCAGGTACTTGGATTTTAATTTTGGGACTGCCTAATTTTGTGGCTTGCCTCACTAGTAATTTGTTAGGATATTTAGATAGTTCTCCATCTGTTAGCACCACTAAGCCTTTTGATCACTGATGTTCCACTGGGCTTAGGGTTTGCTGTTGTCCTATAATTTTTGCACATTTTTCTTGGGATGAGTCCCAACAAGCTCAACATAACCAGTGCTTTAGATTTTACTCTTAATATCTGTTTCATGGAGCTTTTGTATCTTCCTGGAATCACTGGATGCTTTTTCTAGAGAAAATATCAGCATGCTTTTCAAGACTTGAGTCTTTGTCCATCATGATGTCAAAATTTAGAGCTACTAATCACAATTTTAACTGATGATTCACTCAAACAAACTAATTGTAAAACACACTGGTGCACAATAAAAGGAAGCAATCAACCATACAAGGCACAGTAAATAGTTACCAGCCTTTCTTAATAGACAATGAGTGACCAAAGGAGTCAGCAAAAACACTCCTTTGGTGTTTGGTAAATCTTATGGGGCAGTTCAGAATTCTGGAGGAGAAAAAAATGTCCTCAAACTCTACAAGCCTGATAGCATATTCTCACCCAATAAGAAAAGAATTTGTAAGGTAAAATCAATACTCAATAGATTTTGTGCAGGTGGTGAGAGGAAGGAATCAACGACGAATTCTTAACCAGCCTTGCTTTTCTGACGAGTCTCTGATGCAAACAGGACAGCAAAATTTTGAGGTTAAAAGGCTTAAATCATGGGACAGAAATAAACTAGTAAACAGTCACTGGGCTTCCCCTTCTCGGCTTCATTTTGGTGGGCAACGAGTTCATTCTCCTGGTGCAGTGATCTTCAACTTCTTTTTGGACACAGGCTTCTTCTTCCTCGGTGGAAGTGTCTTTTGAGCATAAGAGCTCATAGTTGCCAACAAGGAACAACAGCACAAGCCCACCGATAACTTAGTTGCCTTCTCCCTGTTGAAGTTTCCCTGCTGTCAAAACATACACTCATACAAGGAAAGGGCATGATAGATGAGAAACAGTAATATGATTCTGCGATCAGATGATAAGCAAGTTTAGTTGAAGTCAAGAACAGCACTTAAGACACTGAGATGGAAGATCAGAACAAGATAACGAAAAAGAAAGGCCAAATTCTAAGTCAATTAGTTTTATCATTCACCATATGAACACCATAAATATATAAGCAAGAAATGATATGGCATCGATGATGGCAAGTAATAAATGATTGTCACTATTATTTTAGAAAAGAAAAGAAAAAAGAATCGTAAGTTCAATCTGCTTAAACCCTATGAAGCATGGAGATGGACGCGACATATGAACTCCTATAGAAGCCAGACACCTTGTGAATCTCAAACCTTGCAGCTAGACTACTGGTTGAGGCACAAACAGGGCACAGGCAACAAATCATAATCGATGCAGGATAGAAATTTCCACTAACAATGATTACATTATGGAACACAACGAACTTGCTTTGCGAGTATCTCACAGATCCCGCTCGAAGTAGGGTACTGGCATTCACAATCTTTACTCGTCTAAACACCATTTCGGGCGTTCAGCACATCGATCTCATTATCGTGCTCTATGAGTTAAATCGTTTAAAAGGATATGAATAATTGTAAGCATTCAGTGTGGAACATCAACTGAGGGAGCAGTGATTGATGCAATAACGGTACCAATCAACATCAGATCTGCACCGATCTCACACAACCGCAGCGCGATACGTGCGGCGATAACACATCAAAAGCGAAGATCAGAAGATGAGGCCTTACGGAAGTTTCGGAGAACTGTTCATCCATGGCGACAGATCCCACCAAAAGCCGCCCCGCACCCTCTTCTGCGTGCGTCACGCGTCCGGTTGATAGGAGAAATCGATGGCTCTAAAGGAGGTGGAAACCCACCGGAGAAAGAGGACATCGAAGGGACGAATCAAGATGGCTGCCTCTTACCTTCCAGCGATTCCAGAATCGGAAGGATTCGCTGGATTCGACAAGACGAGGTGAAAGAATAAACGGAGATGGGACGGGACGGATAGAGCACAGGTTAAAATATTAGGTGTAGACATCGGACGGGTCAATTGCTTATCATATTTCTGATTGAGTCTTACTTGGAAGTCAATTGTGAGCTTTATAATTTGATTGAATTAGATGATATAGAATCCATAATATTATTATTCATATATTAAATATATTTATATTTGAATATTATGATAAACTTTATAAATAATAATATTATTATTATTCATAAATTTTAGTATTATTATTATTAGTAACTTTTAATTTTTTTAAAATAAAATTAGTTAATTAATTAAAAAATATAAATAACTCATGAATTTCTCGTCCCCATTTCTGCCCCTATGAGATGATATGTAGACAACGATATCAATTCAATTTTAAATAAATTAAATCAATCGAATCGATCTAGTTTGATTTGTAAATCAATTGAACCGAACCTACAACAAAGAATTGAATTGATTTCATTTTGTTAATTTTCTATATATATTTATAAAAATTATATTTATTAATATTTTTTTATTTTATAAAATTTTAATATTATTAATTAGTTTTGATAATAATTTTATTTTTTAAAATAAAATTAATTAATTAGAATAATATAAATGATACATAAATTTCTCGACCCATTTGGGGATTTTTCATCTCACCCGGAAATAGAATATGAGATAATGATAGAAACATAGACGAAAATAAAATATGAGACAATAATAAAGACAAGGATAGAGAAATATTTTTGGACCTATTAATATTTTTAGAGTTAAGACACATCAAGACATGATCATATGTATTATACATCAAGACATGTTACAATCGATTGCTATTACTGTTCTATTGTTGCATTGATTCTTAATTTCACAAAAAAATATTAGACATCACCTCTTAGTCTCATAATTTGAGCCTTACAAATGATAAATATCAATGCACTCTTTGATCATCAATTCATGTGAAACCGAGGGAAGCTGCTATCCCTACACGACGCTTATGGTCCTCTTTAGACGGAAGAGAGGACTATTTTGGAAGATGGTGACAACACAGGCCAAAGATTGAGACAACGGAGTTGCATCTTAATAATCAATCGGTGGGGACTATTTCTAGTACAGCCACCATAATAGAGCCCAGTGATATTGGAACGAAGGAGAAATGATATCCTTCTCATGATAAGCTTCGAGTAAGGCCAATGATCCTTTATTCTTTTTGTTTGTTTGCAAGGAGGCGTTTCCATCACTGGACTCGGTGTTCATCTACCAAACATGGCATATTCTCTATAATAAATCTAAGCAAGTTGTTCTTCAGAAAGAACAAATGGAGATTTCTTGGTAAACAAATGGAGTTGTTCTTCAATCCACTTCAAAACTGACATTACAAAGCCTCCAACTTTGTTGTTATTCCCTACTCCTCCTCCTCGTGTTCTCCATCCTCCCAGTTGTTCCTTTGTTTGATGGTTACCTTCTTTATCCTCATCATAAGCTCCATCGTAAAGCATGCGACGAGTTACCCATAAACCATGGAATAATCTATGTTTGGTGGACTAAAAAAGAAGAAGCTAAGTTGGATGAGGACTTCAACATTGTTATATTTAGCTGATGTAACGCTAATGTAGTAAAGTAGCATAACGTATGCGATACATGTGGATCCATGTGACTCCAATCACCGCGGATGGCTTGCTTTTGATGGGTTGAGATCGAATGGAGGAGCAGACAATATATAATATTCGAATTCGATTTTTAGGTGCAAGAACACATTGATGTGCCTATATAATTTTGGGTGAAAATTTATAGACTCCCACATAGAATCTAATATAGTAATCATAATTTTGTTTTTTTGTTTTGGTTAGAGATAGTTATTGGGGAGCAAAAGAAATAATTTCAAACGATGAATGAATAAATAAAGCGAGGATGGAGTTGGTGTCTGTTAGTTTTGATGAGGAACTCTGAAGTCAATGAATCATTCTGCCACTCCAAATCTCTCAGAGTTGTTTATAGAGATTAATCTTCCCAACTGCTGATTCGAATCTCTCTCTCTCTCTCTCTCTCTCTCTCTCTCTCTATAAATACTCTCCATCATTCTCATTAATTTCAGCATATACTCTCTCTAGTTCTCTAATTCTGTATCTCTGAGTGAGCCAGAGGCATCAAGAAGAGAGAAGAGAGAGAGAGAGAGAGAGAGAGAGAGAGGCAAACAAGCCAATGGGGTTCTGCACCCTGTGCTTGTTGCCTACCTCCTTGTGCTCCTCCTCCTCCTCCTTTTGTATGTGTCTGCTGTTGCTGGTGGGGAGCCTCGCAGCGGCGGCGGCTTGCACGCCGGCGGAGCAGCAGGAGCTGGACAGGATCGCCCGCCTCCCTGGCCAGCCTCCCGTTGACTTCGCGCAGTACTCTGGATACGTCACCGTCGACGCCCGGGCCGGCCGAGCCCTCTTTTACTGGCTCGTCGAGGCGCCACCGGCCGCGCAGCCCGCCCCTCTCGTCCTCTGGCTCAACGGCGGCCCCGGGTGCTCCTCCGTTGCCTACGGCGCCTCCGAGGAGCTTGGCCCCTTCCGGATCAGGTCCGACGGGAAGACCCTCTACCTGAATCCTTACGCCTGGAACACCGGTGGTTTCTCCCTCCAAGATTCGATTTTTATGCGTTTTCGCCGTGCGTGTTACCGTAAAAACCCTTCCTTTATGAGCTTTGCTGATTAGTTTTTGGCGTTGGTAGTGGCGAATGTGCTGTTCTTGGAGTCGCCGGCAGGCGTTGGGTTCTCGTACTCTAATACCTCATCGGATCTCTACACTGCTGGAGACAACAGGACAGGTTAGTTTACTGTCTTCAAGAAAAGAAAAGAAAAACTCGTCTTTTTTCGATCATTACAAATTTATGTTCTTTTCTGCTTCATTCATCCTCGTTAGCTGCGGATGCCTACAAATTCCTCGTGAATTGGTTCGAGAGGTTTCCTCAGTACAAACACCGGGAGTTCTATATAGCCGGAGAGAGTTACGCAGGTACCATGTGACTCATAAATGTACAACCTTTTTGTCAAACATTTCTGTGTTTGAAGCCAATCCATCGGATCTCCAAATTGGTTCGTCTCTCACCTCCCAGGGCATTACGTTCCACAGTTATCTCAGCTTGTCCACAGGAAAAACATCGGTACTCAAGATCCCACCATTAATTTCAAGGGATTTCTGGTAAATCCTGCAACCTGTTTGATGCTTTCCCCTTTTTTCTGGTTCTTGTTGAGGTTAGATTTGATGCTTGGAGTCTCATTTAAACTCAGGTTGGTAATGGAGTCACTGATGATTACCATGATTATGTTGGGACCTTCGAGTACTGGTGGACTCATGGCCTGATCTCAGATGCCACCTACCGAATTCTGCGGGTTCAGTGTGACCACGAAGTCTCTGAACACCCTTCTGATGCATGCATAAAGGCCCTTGATGATGCCGATACAGAGATGGGGAACATAGACCCCTACAGCATATACACTCTTCCATGTAATGATACTGGATCTCTTAGGCGCAACCTAAGGGGTCACTATGTGAGCACTCTGCACTATTCTTCTTCTTCTTCTATCATCATCATCATCATCATTATTTTGCTCAATGTTTATGTTTTGTCGTATTAGCTTAATTTTACTTTAGTTGAAATTGTATCAGTTGGATTAATTCTTCATCTGCATCTTGTGTTCTTGCTGTTAAAATGCAGCCTTGGATGTCCAGAGCTTACGATCCCTGCACCGAGAGGTACGCCATGGTATACTACAATCGTCCTGAGGTCCAAAAAGCACTGCACGCGAACGTTACTGGAATACCATACAGTTGGGAGACATGCAGGTTCATTTTAAAATTATTATGATTTGTTTATGCACTATAATGGGAATCTACAGTATGTTTTGATGGGTTGAAATGACATTAATTGCTTTGTTTTGAATTCTCAACAGTGATACTATCGGAGACAATTGGGGAGATTCACCAAAGTCTGTGCTTCCTATTTACCATGAACTTATAGCTGCTGGCCTAAGGATATGGGTTTTCAGGTACATTTCAAACATTTGAGGAAGAACTTTTTCTGAGTGTTTTTTGTACTTAACTTTATGAACTTATATATGGGTAAATTTGCATCAAAATTGCTGGAATTAATGTATCTGTACTCTGTATTCTGAAAGAAACAGAAGTATTAACTCGATGGCAGCTAATTGAAATGAAGCAAATGTTTTTTATTAATGTTTTTAGTGAACTTTCACCAAAGATAACCTTAGAGGAGACCTGTTAAAAAGAGACTCCTAGTATGCTTTTTTATTCATTCTCTACTAATTTTATTTTTATTTGACTCCTTCGCAGCTAGTTATTCAACAAATGACATCCCTTCTTTTACGACTAAATTTATGCTAGTTTCTTAATTATTCAGTATGTTTTGGTTGTGCTTGTGAAGCTCAATGGTTTGTAATTCTAAACCTTTGAACAAATACTCCAATAATGAAATATCCAAGAAACAACTAATATCAAATTGACTGAAAGATTTCACAACATAAGTAATTTATTCATCCGTAATGAGAACTTAGTAGGATAAGTCTTCATTTGGTGAATTTTTTCTTCTCTTTAAATTACTAGGAACTTTGAATCAGATGTGTGTTACTGAACCATTAAATTGTATTTAACCTATGAAAGAAGTGAGTTCCAAATGAACAAACATTTTGTCTTGTTTTCTTACCATATGGCAGCATCCCATAGAAATCACAAATTCATTTTGGCTTGAGGTTAAGTATAATTACCGTCCATTGCATATAATCATTCATTAATGCAGTTCTCTGTTTTCCTTCTTAAACTGCACTTTTTTGACAGTGGTGATACAGATTCTGTAGTCCCCTTGACTGCAACAAGATACTCCATTGATGCTCTCAAACTAAAAACTCTCAAGAATTGGTATCCATGGTATTACGATGGAAAGGTCAGACACAAGAACCCTTTCTATTATGCTACTACTTGTTCATGTACATTATCGAGATGTTTCGGAACCATTTCATGCTCTTTACATGTTTAATGTTATAGGTCGGTGGATGGAGTCAAATCTATGAAGGCCTAACCTTTGTGACTGTTACTGGGGCCGGACATGAAGTCCCTCTTCATCGTCCCCGACAAGCTTTGATACTCTTCAAGCGTTTCTTGAAGAATAAGCCCATGCCATCTTAAAAACCATGAGAAGGAAGCTCAATGGAACCTTGGGTTGCTGCTACAGAGAATAAAAGATGGAGAGCCGTTATCTTCTCCTTTTGATTTGATTCTTGGTGGATATAATCTTCTCTTTGTTCCAACTTTCATTTTTCGGTGTAATTTGATATCGTTTTTGCTTTTTTTTTTTTTTTTTTTTTTTTTAGCAGCCAGCAACTATACCATATCATTCGATGTCGCATTGAATAAAATGCAAGAGTTATGATCAAGCTGTTTATTTATGTATTTATTAGCTAGAGAGTAATTAGCATATGTCATTGGTCATTATATTGCCCCCTCTATTGCTAGCACTGTATGTTTCTGTGCCTTCCAAGGATAACATAATCCATTAGGTCTCAAATAGCTAATCATGTTCTTTCATCTCTTTATCTACTAATCTGTATAATAGGTTTGCTTTTAAACCTAATAATTGTACTTCAATTCAAAGATGTGAGTAAACAAGGATTTGAATTCACATCTTTCATCATGAGTTGATGTAAGAACATCTTTTCCAGCTTGTTGGCTTTCCTGCACCAGGAGAGACCAAGGCACTACTGTATCAAGTGCAGTTTGCAGCTTGCTGTGAAATGTTAATATGACTTGCAAATAAGGAGTTGATGTGCTGACAACAATTAGGCTCCTTGGATTCGGACTGCAGGCTGCTTTATGTGCACATCAAACCAGAAGATTCCACCAATCTAAGACTGTGTTCAGAAAAGGTTTTCAATGGCAAGAGCAAAACAATCTTGCTTATGAGAAGTGCTATTGCATTATATCATTTTGATGCTTTGTCAAGGGAGGGAGAACAAGTCTTCATGGATGGCTAAAGCAAAATGGCTCCTTTTATCATTCACAAAGTCATTCCAGCAAAATAATGGCTCTCTTACTTTAAGGGTCTTCAGCCCTTTTGAAGTCTAGCAAATGATGATTCTCTCACCGGAAGGGTCTTCAACACTAGTGAAGTCATTCTAGCAAAGAATGAAGGTCTGACTGGAAAGTTCTTCAGCCCTTCTGCTATTCTCTTTGCTATAGGCTTATAACAAGAAAAAGGAGGAGCACAGCATTCAGTCTGGAAGCAGAAGCAAACTCTGGTCCAAAATATAACGTGATTCATGTAGTAAAAAGTAAATAAACAGGAGATTTTGTGCTGAAATATCCATTAGACAAACACTGGCATATTAGTACTGAAAGGAAAACCGAGGCTTCTTCTTTCACTATTATTCTCCAAAAGTATCAGTTTGCATGATCAATCTGAACAGTAGATAAACGAAGTATCCATCACTGACACTGCAAAACTCCAGTTGGAATTATCAAAATGAAAACACATGATTCCTCTTAGTCACGAGCTTTGACGAATCTGCAGCCTGCAACGGGTAAATGGAGCAATTTATTCAAAAGAAGAAAAAAAGAGAGCACAGGTCATCAACAAGATTAGCTCATGAAGTTTAACCATTAGATCGGCCGGTGGAAATTTGGAGCACCCCGTTCATTCTCACGAAAATAATCAGATAACTCAAATAAAACATAATAATGCAAAGTCCCAGATATGATTCGAAATGTAACTTTTCATTCTACACATTTCAGATATTCAAAAGGATCTATGATGATACCACAGTTAGCAGCATGTCATTCTACAGATTCTTTATTAAGCCATTGCAGCAGCTTTCTTCTTCTCCTCGAGTTGCTGCAACTCAATCAGCCTTTCAGCCCAAGCTTTCTCCCTAGCTACTGCAGCCATTTTTCTTTCAATCCTCTTCATGTCCCTCTTTTTCCTGGCCTCTGCCTGTTGAGCTTTGCGCTTCTTCTTTTCGGCCTATTATATACATAAAAGAAATAACATTAGCAACATGCAAAATCTGATAAAATATGGAGCCCATAGCGCTAGTCAGATATGCACCATCAATTGCAGCAAACTGAAAAACAAAATATATCTACATATTCCAAAACACAAAGCATGAAATTACTTTATTATTATTAACTAAATGCAAAACCGAAACAACTTTCACATCTATTAAAATAATGAAAATGTACAGTGCACCATGAAGCAGTTGCCCTGAGTGGATTTAAGCAATATTCCATTATATCAAACAATCACACATGAGTTGCCCCTTAGATCTTGCTGCTGTCAGCTAGTTCATGACAAAATTGTGCTGCACCCACAATTGCAGGTGATGGGAGCATGACGGAGATGTGGCAACTAAAATGACAATGAACAGGACTATGTTTCCCTATAGAGGCACTGTAGCCCACTTGACAAGGAGTAATGGAGGAAGAGGAAGGACGGAGGCCACTATTGGTAAAGGTATCCGAACTCTTGGCAGAGTCTTCTTTTCTAGGGAATGGTAAATATTAAATTTATTTGTCATTTTGAATAAAGATCTTGAGTTTATTCTCTGATGCTAAAGTTCTATAATCTTTTAGAATGAGGAATTAGATTCCTTAAGTGGAAAATTTGATATTAAAAGGAAAACAAATGTACTTTTTGATCCTTTGCAGGGTATGTGCTACTCTTTCTTTGTTTCTCATGACAATGATATCAAATGAAAATTATACTGTTGTCAAAGAAACATCAGGTATGGAAACTATAGTTACTATTTGGAAGATGTTCAACAAAAACAACCAGTAAATTTCTAAGATTAATAATAGTTGAAACAAGAAACTCCAATTATATAAATGAGAAAACATGCAACACACCAAGATAAATGCCTTCCTCTGCCTGATGCGCATCTTTCTGTTCCTTCCCTGAACACTTCCTTCATTTGGTCGACTTACAGGAATTGGTTCTCCAGGCACATACTGCACCCAAGCAAAAGGGCCTGCGGACTTTCATTCGCATGTTATCATAAAGCCAAAGAGTAAATAAACAATCACATACAGTCTGAAGTAGTTGTCTAATGTGGTATTCAGAAAATAATTTATCCAGATCTTGTGAAACCTAGTCTTGGGCTTCAGCATAAAGATGGGGGGGAAATAAACTAGCAGGTTCTCAATTTCTCGAAGGACTCTGTTGCAGCAATTCTACATGAGATTCACTCATCATATATGAAAAATAAAGACAAAATTTACGTAACAATGCAAAACCTACAAAAACTCCCACAGGAAATCAAGGTCAGAATGTATAGATGGATTTGACATCACAAAACCTCGTACAACCATTACTATCATAGATAAATTTCCAGTCAAGACTTAGAATCAAAATCCCAACTAATTACGATCCATGTAGAAATCCTGGAGGAAGACTTCTGCAGAAGGTTAACATAGCAAATTCTATGATTGTTCAGTTATCTCACAATTATATTCTTTCTCGATGAAGAGAACAAATGAATTATCACACTTAAGCTCTGTGATCAAACAATCACAGCTACGATGGTCGACATGCCAACTCTTTGAATGAAATATGATCATGACAGTAGGAACATATTCTACATATATCAGGACAACATAACAATGGACAGCATTCTTTCGAGTATTAAAGGTTTTTATGGCCAAGGAATTATGCAAACCAACAAAGAAGTTCCAAGCCACCATGCCTTTTTTCAACCATTATTCAATGTATCTTAACAAGGAAGACCAGAAGTGGCAACAGTGGTAACTAATATCAATAAGAAAAATATGTTAACTATCCAAATTATCTTCAACTGGTCATCTGAAATAGCTAATGTGTCCAGTAAACTAAAATAGAACACTGCTAGGGACATGGATAGATAAAATGGGACAGAAGAGAAAAATGCATCCGCAATCAGATTTGAGACCCCAAAGTGTGTTCCAGTTCTTAAATCATCAATGGAAAAGATCTGATGCACCACGAACAACAGGTTCCTAGAGTTATGTGAAGATCCCTGACTTGAAATTAACCTCGAGAACGCATATAATTGATCAGGTCTATGATTTAGTGATACTGAGATGATTCAGAAGAAAAACAAATTGAAATGGCCAAATGTAGGGCTGGAATCTCTTAGACATCGGCATTGGATAACTCACAAACCTCGAGGTCTAAGGCTCGCCCTTTTCTTCCGAGGCTTCGTCCCGGGCCTCCTCTTCGGAAACCTGGTATCAGTCAAACTGTTAAAAGCTGTAGCACCGGCGGTAGAAGTCGAAAAGAGCTCCCTTTTGAAGCTTGATCCGCCGACGGTGTCGAAGAAGATACTCTGGTGGATTCTGCTAGTGGAAGCAATCGGCGATGATGAAGAAGAGACTTTCCTCGACAACGGAAGCGAAAGCGAAAGAAGACATCTAGCCGACACGGGGCGGAGGATGTTCCTCAAAGCGCCGCCGAAGGCCATCGCGATTTCCCGCAAGTTATACCAGCAAGAAGCAGTACCAGCGCATCTGCCAGCAGTGATACCGGAGAGACTAGACTCAGATCCATCAAAAAAGAAACGCAATTAGATCATGTATTCAAAATGAAATCCACAAAAACTCAAAAGCATCCATGACAAGATCGAATTTTTCCGATCCACTTGTTCAAATTTCGATTTCAATCGAGTACCAGGGTTCAAGAAACCAAATTGATCGATGAAATATGACAGTAGTTGGAGACCATTTCTTCTATAGCTGGATCGGCAATAGCCTAGCGCTGAACCCTCATCGTTACCCACCTCTCGGAGATGACGGCGACGGCACGACCCGAGCGAAATGCGTCGCGTATGCCGCGACCTAAAGCGAAGGGGTTGCGACAACGGAGAAGGCTGCCCACGCACCGCTCACGTGTCCCTGTGCAGTCTTGTGTTGACCCGGCGGACCACGTCAGTCGCATCAACTCAGTCACCTCCCACGTAAGAGAGCCGGGCCCCACACACACACACACACACATATATATATATATATATATATATATATATATATATATATATATATATATGGTTTAAATCTGGTAAATTGCATGGCAATTGATTGTGAGTTCGATGATTCAACAGATGATGATGCATAGCATTATTTTTGTTTAATTATTGTAAAGAAGACTTAAAAAAGAGGACTACATTTGTGTACGTGTAATAATTCGATACTAATGGATGTATACTTGTAATTAGCAGATGAGAAACAAAAGCATGACAGAAAAGGTGAAGGTGATGATGAACACAGCAACAAGCTTTGTGGCACACTAATGGCGTCTTCAAATTCTATATGGTGTGTTGTATGGACGGATTTAAAGATGGGACTTGGATTGGTTCTGAATCTTTAGTCACATCGAATCGAATCGAATGGTTAGAATAAAAATTATTTTGAAACCTTTGTCAATTACTAACCAGAGGAACAAAGCGAAAACACCAAAATAAGCATCTTCTGTGATTTAAGGCTGCACGCAAGGAATAATAATAATAATATCATAGAGAGAGGACAAGCTAAATCGAATGATTGATCACACGGATCATCATCTCCTGATTTCTCTCGGCCCCTCGAATAATAATAATAATAATCAACCAGTGCCGCAAGTGATGGACTAGGACGTACTGGTCGTGCATGATTGTGGTGGTGGAGCATATTAAGTAACTCTCTTCTCTCTCTATCTCTCTTTTCTTCCCTCGTTGGTTTTTATATATAATCATTGCTATTGTTCTTAACCCATCATCCTTTGTCAAAACCTTGTGGTTGGATTAATGCAAGATTGGGACTCATGACATATAGTCCAAATGCATTATTAACGCGTTCCATGTCTACGTGCCTCTGTAAAACATAGAATATTCATGTCCCCCGTATGTCCAAGTTGCAGGGTCACAGGTTATGTATGGTACAGAATGATACTGTATGAGAACAGTGCTGGCCAACACAGAACAGCACACATCGAGACAACAAGACACTCCTAACTGTGACAGTGATCAGTGGGGAATCATCAGAGCTCATCATCTGATCTGAATCGTCAATACGATGTTAGAACTAAGATTCATAAATTTGTTTTTTTTGAAAATATAAGAAAAGAAAATAAGGTTGATACCGTAGGAAATGTATATGAAAGAAATAAAAGAATAATAGTGTATATGAAAGAAGAATATTATAAGGCAGAAAATATATGAGGAGTAGCTTAGGACGCAAGTCATGGAAGCTCTCACTTGGATTCCTCCCTCGTTCGTAAGCGTGATGACACCCTAACGCATGCATGGCTTCGTCGTCCCCCTGTTGGAACAAAAGCAATGGGAAAGCTGATTCATTTCCGCGTTGACAGATAGACGCGACCCCGCACACACCCCTCCCCTCGCCATCGCCCACAAGATCTTCTCCCTCTTCCCTTCTCTTTCAAGATCGATGCGTTGAAACTGTTGACTCTCAGAAGTTGGCAGTTCACACATTCTTTCCTCCCTTCCTTCTTCTCGATCTGTCTCTTTTGCCTCGCTCTTCACTCCATGGATCTCCACCGTCAGCGCCTTAACCCTTACGCCCAAGTAAACCCTCCGCCAGAGAGCGTCGAGCGGTTCCCCCAGTGGACCCACGACGAGACCAGGGAGTTATTGGCCATCCGTGCCCAGCTCGACCGGAGCTTCACGGAGACCAAGCGCAACAAGCCCCTGTGGGAAGCCACCTCCTCCATGCTCCAGCAGAAGGGCTTCTTTCGGACCCCCGACCAGTGCAAGTCCAAGTGGAAGAACCTCGTCACCCGTTTCAAGGTCCTCTCTCTCTCTCTCTCTCTTTCTCTCTCACTCTCTCTCTCTTTCTCTCGTACCATATTTATATGGTTAGTGTTGATTTGATTCAGGGAATTGAGTCGGCGGAGGGAGAGATCGGTAAGCAGTTCCCTTTCTATGAGGAGATGAGGAGGATATTCGCGGACAGGATGGAGAGGCTGCTTGTGTTCGAGAAGGACAAGGGGAAGGGGGTGCAAGTCCGAGTCAAGGAGTGGGAGGAGGAAGCGGAGGAGGAGGAAGAGGAGGAGGAGGAGGAGGGGAAGGCGGAGGAAAGTAAGAAGAGGAGGAAGGTGACTAGGAAGAAGAACCACGAGGAGGAGGTGAAGGATGCCCTGAGGGAGTTCATGCGGCGGCAGTTGGAGATGGAGGCTCGGTGGGCTGATGCAGCGGAGGCGAGGGAGGCGGAGAGGCGAGCTAGGGAGGAGGAGTGGCGGAGGGTGATGGAGAGCTTGCAGGAGGAGAGGATGGAGATGGAGAAGCGGTGGAGGGAGCGGGAGGAGGAGCGGCGAGCCAGGGAGGAGGCCCGCGCGGAGAGGCGGCACGCCCTCGTCATGGCGCTTCTCGATAAGCTGGCCCAGAAGTATCTCTAGCGTTGCAGCAGCAGTGACAGATGTTACCTGGTAATGTAGGGCTTCTCTCTGTGTGGCAGAGTGGAAGATGGATGAACTGAGAAACCAAAGGTAAGTTCTCTGATCTTTCTCCTTCTTCGAGCATCCAAAGGCTGGAGATTGCACAGAAATATAAAGCAGCCAAAGGCTTGAGTAGCTTTTGTAGATGCTTTGCTTACCACCAAGGATTAGTATCAGTAGCACCTGCTAAAGTAACAGAAGCATGCAAATGCTTCTTCTGGCTTCTTCCACTTTGCCATTTACTTTTCAGACTCTCACTTGCTTCATCACCAATATAACTCCACCCTTTTTCTCTCATTGCTTGTTTATGCTAATGCCATGCCAAAGCTTAGAAGAGGATGAGAAGAAAAGAAAGGAGGAGAAAAGTGATACCTCTAAGCCTACCGCATCACTCACTTCCCCAACACAGGATATCTTGCATTTCTCATGGAGTTGCTTATAGTGTCAAAGAGCTATACAAGTTCTTTTATGCATTACATTATCTTTCCTCTTTTTCATAGTTGTCTTAATATTTGTAGTTACATATCATGCACCCAAAAGAAAATGTCAAGCTAATAGGGGAGCTCAATGAAGTATCTAAGCTTGAGCAGATCTACAAAATTAAGCTACCAAGAGATGCAGTTAGAGGCATTCCTCATATTAAGGATCTTAAGGTGGATAATATAGGCATGCCATTTGATTAGGTCCAAAAGACTTCCTTAGTTATTTGGATAATAGAGAGGTTAGTGTGGATGATCTTTTCTATGCTCTCGCTTCTTTGGTTGTCTATCCACCATCTTTGCAAGGAAAATTATGTTCAACCACCATCGAGTTTCTGCTGACTTGTGTTCGATGTTGTGTTCTCATTGTTCTTTTCTTTGAGACAGTGATAGATGTAAACTTTGACCTATAATCTTCTCTTCAATAGATAGATAGAGACGATAGTATATAAGAAATATTTGCTTTCATAAACGATTAAAGGTCGTTTCAGATGAAAACAAATTGACAAAAATGTCAACAACTATAATTAGTGACATGAGAAAGAGATTGAGAAAGATTAAATGAATAAAGATAATAATAAAAAAAATAGTCAATCACGAGATAAAATTGTGTTGGGGTGCATAAATGGCTTTGACATATAATCTAGCTTTGCAAGCTGAAGCTAAGGAGATTTATAGCTCCTGTAGTAAACTTATGTAGGTAAAGCACATGAAAAGAATGGATCAAAAGGGCATTCTAGAATGACAGAGAAAAATATAAATATTACTTAGGCAGAAGAACAAAGCTGAGTCTGTTAGAATTCTGGAATCTTTCGTCATTAGCGAAGAACGGGTTGTTTGATTTTTTTCTATGTTGTGGCAGCATGCATGCAAAAAATTTCTTGAGGAAATATTTATGTTTCAAAAGCTTTTTTTTTCCTGAGAAAAGGGAAATTTTTTTCATATTGGTGCATCTCATGTTCTGAATTCCAATGTACTTGATGTTAAGCAAAAGAGTTAAGAGAGAATTATTATGCTATTTCATGAGGATTTCAGCAATTTGGTTTGATAAAAGAGTTCCTTCATGTAATTATACATCAGTAATATTCAGTTGAAGTTTCAATAGGGGATGACTCTGCAAAACAGAGACTTCAATGAAAGATCAAACTGATCAAATAACTTAGTTTCATATTGTATGCAATTGTTTGGTTGTGGAGGGTACAAGCAAGAGAGAAAAACACCAAAATAATTTCTCTGTAGAATAGTAATCAGAACTGAACTTTCATCAACCAAGTTTAGGTCAATTCACAGAGTCTAGGTCAATGTCGACATTGAAAAGTATTAAGCAGTGACTGCACATTGATTTAGAATAGTTCAACTGGATTTATTCTACATTAAAGGAGTATATACTGTAGATTTAAGCTTACGTTCTATTTGACTGATTCATTATGGAAAGAATGATGTAACAAGTCCCTGCTGTTCTGTAATGGTGTTTTCTAGATTCATGGAAGGACCTTTAGGTTTCCCACTGTCTCATTGACATTGATTTGGTAAAGGAATTCAGAGATGGAATGTGTAGAACTGGAGCTACAAGAATTAACACAAAGAACATGATTTGGTGGCTATATGGACTGCCTAAACTTGCCTTGAAGTGTTGATTTCAATGGTTTCATCATCTCTGTCAATGTAGTTAATGGAAACAATGATTTCAAGAGCAAGGGAAGGCTCATGGTCAACAATTAGAGTTTAGACAATCATGCCTTCTGTGTTGAGGTCATTATACTGTCACCTGCTCAACAGAAGCCACCAGCACATCTCAGGATTAGCAAATTGACCAAATGTGTCTGTACACTGGTGAACAGTTTTGACTCAGAAAACCAAAGCATGGTAAAAGATGTTTTGGGAATCATTCATAATGATCTCAACCTCATTCATTATGATAGATTTTGAGAACTAAATATAATATTATACTTTTATGTGTAGAAAGTTTACTAGCCATTTATTTTAGAGCTCACAACAAATGGGCTCTGCTTTTTTCCCCCTTTAATGAATTGATCTGCGCAACATTTCAACTATTTTAGAACAAAACAGAAGAAGAAAAAATGTTTTGATTTGACCATCTTGATCATTGTTAGATTCAGAGGAGTTTGGCTTGCTTCATCGAAAACATTGCAACCAATTTGCCTAATTTCTAGTGCTCCAAACATGGTACTCTTTAATGAACTTTGTCACTTTGCAGGCTTAATGTACTCAGCACAGTAGAAGCTTGAATCCTCAGGCAGCATGATGAGGTATTTGAAGGATTGAAGTCCTCCTCCTTTCCACAAATTAATCTGAAAGATTCAAGAGCCAGAGTCATTCTGCAGCAACAGAAGGAACCCAATTGGCCTTTTGACACTTTTGAGGATGATTTGGCTGACAATTATGATGCAGTGCAGGATACTGAATTCAAGATTGCATATTCTGGCTGGATTTCAAAGTGCCCACAGACTAGAAAAAAAGGCTGGAGTTTTGTTCAGCCGCATAAGCCATTCAATGATTTTATTCAGGATTGTGGATCCCAAAGGACAGAACCTGTTCTTTGCAATCTTCAAGTACTTCTTTTGAGGAACCTTAAATAATGCATGCTTCAGGTGTCAGATCACATGCTGCACATTGTGTATGAAAGCATCATTAAACTCATCTATGGAAGACAATTGAGGAATACATCTTCAGAACAGAAAACAAGAACAATAAGTTGGGTTGTTCGACCACACAGACTGAAGCATTCAGCAATTCCCATGTCCACTATTTTCTTACCTGAACATATACCCCTTTCTAAGTGTTAATTCTCATGAATCCATACAAAAGAACAGCTCCAAAAAATGTTACAGATGAGGGTTGTAACTCAGGAATGCTGGGTTGAACTAGAAGTGAGATTAAGTCCAATTCAGCATAGACCATGCCCACAGTTAAGACTGACCTGACTGCGAGCTGAATCTAAGTGTAGTTTTCAGGAAGTTTAACTTGGGTTAGGTTGGTGTATGGATCTAAAATGAATGGGAGATAGGATCAGGATGGCCAAAAATGGGTAAGGGTTGCTGGTCAGGAATCAGATTGCATTATTGGACTGACTTGGATCATAGAAATTGTATTAAGGTGAAAACTTGGATATGTAATGTTGACCATCTCAATAAAAGCTGAAAATTTTGCCCAAAACAAAAATAGCTACAATTATCTCTACCAGAGTTCTTCACCAATTTGTCTAGCAACTGACAACAGTGGAAGCTCACTTTGGTTCTACTTCTCTTTGAGAAGATGCCAACACTTGTAGCAATCAGCATCAGTACTCTTCTTTTGAATTTGTACTTCCAATCATACTTTCTGTTATCCTCCTCTGTGTTCTCACCTTTGCTTCATGACTCTCCTATTGTTCATCTTCTCTCTATGGTTATCCCTGCAATTATGTACCACAAAGTCGTAGGCCGACTTCTCCTGTTTGAGGAGAGAGTAGGATGGCAACACAACAGTGACCCATATATCTCTTTCTTTCAATCACCATCTCAAAGTGACTAGGAGAGGCAAAGAATTCTGGACAGGAATGCGACAGGAACATTGTTGACTTTGGAGAAGAGAAGTTATCTAACAATAGAAATGAGTTTACTACTTGAACTAGAAGTGGTGGAAAGCCTATATGACTTTAATGGTGGGTGATTTTGACTCTATGGTGGCCCAAGTTCTTTGGATTGCAGCTGGATAGTACGGAAAGACAAGATATGCTTCAAGTCTCACTCACGATTTTGAATTCCAATTTCTTGATTTGAGTTGGGGCACGAAGCAACTTTTAGAGGCTTGATTGACTTTGATGTGCATCGTTGAGAGAGAGAGAGAGATTTGCAGTTTACAGGCAAAAGGATTTACCTCTTGTTGTGAATAAAGCTGCCTAACTTGATGTTTGCATGGAAGAGAGATGATTAAAATTGCCTCTTTCACTTGCTGATTCCGAACCACACAAGCTTTAGATAACAAAGCATGTTCTTGCACAAAATTCTATGGAGATTTGCTTGGAGCTTTAGAGTTTAGACCTGACACAAGAAGAAGAAGAAAAAGAAGAAGGCAACTGTAGGTAGCAACTCAGACATGCTCTGTATCATAATTCTCCAGCCATTTTTTTTTTCTCTGAGAGGATCAAACTAATCATGAGCATCATATGTTTGATCCCCAGGAAATAAAAGGAAAACTAAAAGAAAAGAATATGAAGACAGAAAACACAAGGGCAGATGTTCAGAAAAAAATTTCAACTCACAATCTACAAATCAAACAATGAAAAGGAGGATTCTGACTCAGCAATTTATTTTTCTCATTCTTCAGCTTCTTGCAACACACACACAAAAAAAAAAAAAAAATACTAATAGCTAGAAAATATAAAAATAAATACAAACAGCTTCGACAATCCTTACAAGAATACAATGTCAAAGTCTTCTTCCCCAGTTCTACCATCAACACAAGATTACAGCTTATTAGCAACTTTAGCATGAATGACATAATAGAATTGAATGCAAAAATCTTTGAAAAATCATGTAAAATATCACCAATCATGAATCAAAAAATCATGTAAAATATCTTCGTACGATTCAAGGATACATGAATCTACAACCACATTAGTAAGTTAATTAAAGTGGACCAACTGCTACCACTCAATAGTGACCTTTCTGGCAAAGGATAGAACCATTAAGGCCTTTGCAAAAGGGCCATGCACTTTATCTTTTAGTAAAGATGAAATCCATCATCTGTACCACATGAAAGATGAGTGACATTGACATCACAAAATGTGGGCCATCAGCTCCACTGAATCAAGATTGATTCTGATGTTTAACGATTGGAGTAGAGTTCCTCATTTCCAAGGAAAATATTTGAGAGCAAAATTCAATCGACAAAGAATGCTATCAATCTCTAAATTTATCATCAGTCTCATAGTATGATGAGTAGTGCACCCATACTGCTTGTAATTTTCTAGTAACATTAACAATTTCTATTTTAAAACTAAAAAAAAAAGTTATGCTTGTGATTTCTTGCAGCATAACAGATACAAATTTGTGTACACATATATATACTAACCACTACTAACCAGGACAAATTTTATTACTAGCTCCTTCCAAGATAAGATGCATCTCTTGCATGAATCTAGAGTAGAAAGAATTGATTGTGGTGAAGGGAGGAAGCCATGCACAAAATTCTCTCTGGTGAAACGTTCGGGCTGTATCAGCTGCCAAGTAGCAGTCAGTCCCCTGATATCCTTATTGCATGTTGATGTTTCAATGTGATTTGGTTTTCGGAGCATCACTCAATCTATCATCGGACTGATAGTACACGACATCTCCGGTATCAGAAACGTAATGATTGCGTGCGAGACTTTTTGCTAAAACTCCAAATATATGAAGCGGCAGAGGTCCAGACTTGACTGGTTCCCTGTAGTATTTTCCAAGCACTGGTTTTGCTGCCTCGGTCTGATTCAAAAGGGCAAGATTAAACTTCTCTTAGAAGCAAAATCTACTTCAAAAATAAGAATAAGATCAACAAAGTACTACTTACAGCTTCCACTAGATGGTAATGTGGTATCTGTGGGAAGAGGTGATGTATCACATGAGTACCAATATCATGGTGGATGTAGTTAATCCATCCGTAGTCTCTATCTACTGTCGTCAAGCCTCCTCGAAGATAACTCCATTCCTAGAAGATATAAGATAAAATATGATTGGCTCACTCCATGTCTCATTCTTCAGTGAAGCATGCCCAAATGCACATGAACAATTTCTAGGGCACTCTAATATTTGTAGATACATGTGTATACTCTGAATCAATCTGGCCCTTTATTTTGGTGAAGCACCAGAACTAATACTTTGCAGATCAGTGATCATATATAGTGCTCAACACAGCCTTTGGAAGTAACTCAACATTTACATCCAATGAAGAACATAATTTTTTCCTTTTTTTCTATTTCAGCGGAAAAGTTTGTTAAATCTCATTTATAGAAAATTATGAAAGCTGAAACAATAGTTACCACTACAGATTAGCTTCCTATCCATGGATTGTCTTAATGTCCCTGAACATATTGAGATGATAAATGCACATGAGTCACGAAGAGTCAACCAAATTATACCTTTCCACGATACCAGGGAAGCTTCTCGTTGTGTCCATGGTGATGCAAGTATGTGACAAGATCCAACCACATAACAAAAATCTGCATTTGGAACAAGAACCATCTGCTGATCCCATCACCAAAAACAAATACTACTCTAGCAACAGTTAAACGAGCCGGAGAAAGGCACAAGAGGTCAAGAACTCACCAAATATGGAATTCCATAAAGCTTGAGCACCTGAAGAGGACCCATTAGGCAAGCCAATCCTGCAAGCACCCCCACCATAGCAATCCAGCAAGCTGTCGATGTAATCACATCCTTCTTTTCATTAGGAAGGAACAGATCACTGCTTGGATGGAAGTGTGTACCAGTCTTTCCTGGACTCCTTGCCCACTGTCACACAATGCTCATCAAGATTTATCTAACTTATGTTCCTAACTAGCCACCAGTTCTTTGAGACCAATAGTTCAGTTGCTCACCAGATACAAGGGGAAAGCAAACAGAGGATATGGCATCGTGAACCGAAGCTTCTGAGTTAGAGAATCCAAACTCTTATATAACTTTTCAGACAACTGCAGTTAAACCAAGCTCAATCAAATCCATTATTCAAATTTTAGAATTGAAGCCTCAAACACTTCCAAGGAATAGGAGTGAACTACGAACCGGGTGCCATGATTCGTCATTCTCGGCGTGTCCATGGTTCTGGTGGTGTGTCCTGTGACTAATCCTCCTGCAGAGCACAAGAGAATTGCCTCAGCTCCTGACACATCATAAGAACACTGGAGAAAGAGAGATGCAAGCAGCATGTAAAAAAGTTGAGGTTAGAAATGAAGAACTTGCCATCCATGGTACGGCACAAGAATGGAGGAATGGAGTAAATGACCAACAACACTGTTCAGCTTCGAATTGTTCGAAAAGCTCCCATGTCCACTGCCAAAAATCCAAGCTTTCATAAGAAAGACGAGCTAAAAGACAAAGGAAAAGTGGCAGAAAAAGACAATTTTGAATAGACGAGAATACCAGTCATGGCCGAGAACGAAGAGAGCCCAGAACATGGTCCCCTGCGCGACCCAATAGAGAGGCCACGCGATCCAGTTATCGAGGAACGCAGCAGCCGCGGCGAGCCCAAACACAGCGACGACGTCCCGGACCACGTAGCTCATCGACCTCCATGGATCCTTCTGCCAGCAGTGCTTCGGTATGGCGGCCCGGATCTCCGCCAACCCGAACGGCGGCGGCATCGCAGGATCAAAAACCTCCTCCTCCCCGTCACACCCGCTCGCCACCCTCTCTCCCTTCCCCTCCCCGTCCTTCATCTCGTCCGCGAAGGGCGCCATCCTCGCCGGCGCGCTGACACCGAGCCGCCATTCCCTCCGGCCGCCGAGCCCGACGGGGCGGCAGAGATCGAGTCCTCCACCGCGGTTGCAGCCGCTCCTCAAAGGCTTGAGACTGGCGGGAGATCGGAGACCGGATTCGGGGCGAGAGAAGGCGGCGGGGAGGGGCCTGAAGACGCAGCGTTCCGAAGAGAGGACCCAACTCGCCATCCCAAGATCGCTCCTTTACGCGCTCCGCTTCTGACGAGAGTCCCCGTGCCGTGTTTCGAAGGAAATTTTGAATGGCAGATCGACGAGAAGAGATCTCTCTCCTCTGTGTCGTGCTACTTGGTTTCTTCCCGTCTTCTTTGGTTCGGATTCGACTAGTATAAATATGGAAGATTAGGTCGCAGAGCGCGGTGCGTGGTGACGGTGTCGGGACGAACTTTCCGGTCTCAAAACAGCACAGGGACAGGAATTCGTGTCAAACCGCCGCGATCGAGCCACCCTCTGTGGGCAGTACTCGTGTTGCCTGCCTGGGCGGGGAGCAGGCGATCAGATACACGGGGGTTGACTGCGTCGGCACGTGGGAAATGGCGTGGACCATTGAACGTGGACGGCTCGTCTCCGTTACACACGCGCGTCACACGATCCACGCGGGTCGCGGGGCGGCCCACGAGCTTCCAACGTCGGCGTCGACCATCTCCACCTATGTAGCTTGGTCGGTCCAGTGATTGATGATGAACTTTTCCCCTTCCCCTTCTCCTTCCTCGATATTTCTGATCTTTACGTCGGTCAAAATTGGATCGTGGATTATTTGATGTTCCGAGTCTTGATTCCTACATTTTATCTTTTTTGAGTATTTATTTCCCCAACTCGATTAACTGTTCAAGTAAGTATTCATATCCGTCTTCGACCGCGACTCGAATGATTAATCTTTCGTATTCAAATCCAATCAATCAATGTCGCACTTATACATATCGTCGATTACTATCAAAAATCTAATTCGTTGTCATCTATCATCTCTATACGTAGTTTATACCAAGGTCTGTCATACCGAAGCGTACCGTTCGTATCGGACGGTACGTACCGGTCCAACAGATTATCGGTACGCGGACCGTCCGATACTATTATAGTGCTATGATACTATACTATAACACTGCTACAGTATAAAAAAATTAAATTATTTGGTACATCAGGGTGTACCGCCCGATACATCGGTACCGTACCATATCGAACCCGGATCGAAACCCCGATATGATACGATACGTCGAACCTTCATTTATACTATAAAAATAGTTTAGCATTTATGATTGACGCATTGTATCGAATCTTGCAATATTTTTACCTTACTCGTATACATGCATTAGGTGCTCAATACTTTTTCGAGGAGGTCATGTCGGGCATCCAAAGAAAGATCCTCCTCGGAAAGGCCCAACCCTTGGTGGGGTCGGGTGTCGAAGTCAGGACGATCGATCCTCTCTTAGAGGTAGGTGTTTTTGCTCGTCATCCCTCTTTCTTATACTCACCACTAAAGTAGATTAAGAAAAAATATCAAGGATTTCTTAAAAATTGATCATAATAGTTCATCTTTATCGTCGGCTATTAACGAAATATAATAAATCAAAGGATGAGAGGATGTCCAAAGTGACATATAGAGTCATTTGCGGTCGGATCATCATTACCCCTCTCGAACGTCTCCAAATACTCTTCCTGGCTTCTTTGGACCAAAAAGGAGATTGATTGTCCAGTAAGAAGATTAGACCAGAAGAAAGTCTCTTTGCCGAGTTGAACCACGCGGCTCATATCCATCAAGTTTGGATGTTCAATAATGTGGGACGAGTCCATTACATCCGACGACTGCACTTCAATCTCCCGAGTGTGAGATCGACCGCCGACACAACCAACCTCGAGTTCATCCCCCCTGACCACCAACCGCTAATCCACGACAAGGCACATAGTGGCCACAACACCGTTCCAAACCAACACGTTCCGCCCATTACACATAATCTTATCGAGTCATCAATAACACAAAAAAGTTTGAGAGAGGGAGTCCCACGATAAAAGACTCTACAGAAAGAAGCCCTATTCATACTCCCATCATGTTGGCTCCATTTGTTTGTTGGAGCTGCTTTCGGTTTTATTTTTTTTCGGTCTTCCGGAGTGCGAGTTTGTGACTGCTGTGTCCGATTGTTGAGATCAGAGGCGACTTGACCGCCCCAAAACAGCAGGTTTAAAGCTTGCAATCCCGGTGATTTCTCTTGCGGTCACCATGCTGTTTATATCGTAGGTTCCTTCGTACGTGAAAATTGGCTCCAAATCACAGAATGCCTGAATTGATCAACAAAAAACATGTCAAGATTTTGTAGAGACAATCTGCAATGAAACAAAACCATGATATCTTTTTTTATTTTTCAAGAGAAATTTTATATATAATACGAGCACTTGAAGATTGACAAGAAGAATCACTTCCAAGTCAAAACAGGAGATGATGATTATGGATTCTCTGCAGCCAGAGTCTAAATATTTATATGAGAAATCATAGGAAGTGGAAACACTGTCATCTGCAAGCACATAATATGGCTATATATATTCATCAATATTAAAGATGCAAAATATCTCTGGAATATATATGTTGCTTTTTTTTTCTTTTGGTGTTTTGCCTAGTTTCATCATGAGCTTTCAGAGTCGGACGAAATCAGGTAGGAAAATCTGAAGTAAAAAAAGAAAAGACAAAAGTAACTCGCTGCACCTTTGCCACTAGAAAATCAGCCAAGATACCGTTGCCGCCAAGTAATTCTCGGCCAAGGGAAACAGTCTCCCTTGCCTTTAAAGAGGTCCATGCCTACAAAATAAGCATGCACAAGCCCAATTGAAGGTACTCAGATATTTCAGAGTCAAACAACTAACAGAAAAGAATTGTTCCATATACATGCTGTATTTACCTTTCCCAAACTAGCATGTCCTGCGGTCATCTTCCCAGATTCATACAACTTGCATAAGCGCCATCCAACAAGAAGCATGGCTTGAATGTTACCAAGCATACGGACAAGCTTTTCTTGGTTAATCTGAAATGCTGCCAATGGGGCTCCAAACTGCTTTCTCTCTTTCAAGTACCTGTTTTAACTTGAATCCTTAGAACATTACGTTCATTTGTTTATACAGTTCTGCATGGATCATATCGAAATCATACCGGTTACACATGTCAAATACCCCCATTGATATGCCAATTGGTTGCCATGCAACTATAACACGCGAAACAGCAAGAACCTGCTTCGAGACAACAAACAATAATTAAAAGAAAAACCGAGGAAAAACAATCACATAAAGGAGCAATGTTATGCATCTGCAGGTACAACATAAAGAAAAGCTGCAAGAAGCAACCTTTTCAAGGAAGATGACAGCATTACAAGACCGAGATGATATTAATATGCAATTCCATTATAGTGATCTATTTCCTTTGACATGAACAATCACCAGTCTATGATCCCACTGATGCTCTCATATACAAATTAAACCATGATGTCAGTTCTTGGTGGTAATCTTGTGTATTCTCCACTCTAACTCCATGATTTGCCTAATGCAGAAAGAAATCTGAGTTATCTTTGGACCTCATAATCATTGTTATTTGGTGCGATTAAGTATAGATTTTGGCCTACCTTATCCTGTCTTGTATTGCCGCTACCTACGACTACACAACATCTTCTACTCCATTGACAACAATCGTTGGATATGATTAATATCTTTCTATAGTATATTCTAACTCTGATTTTCATTATATTCATATCCTGGTTTTAATTAATTTAAGATTGAAAAGAAACAATTTTCACTTATAAATGGTTCTCTTGATGCAGTTGCTCATATGTACCACTACCAAACGAGTTCATCAAATAGAGAGGTTATCCATGGTACAGGAAGCACATGAGCTCAGGAGTACCAGTTCCTAATAAGGCCATTGTGAGGAATCAAGGTACAAGCAGGCCCATACATATCTCAGATGCAAACGACTCATATATCAGACTTGTGTCAATATTGCAAGAGAACCAGCAAAACAAAAGATTATCATGGCGATTAACACGGGACATTAGTTATTTAATACAGTACCTTGCCAGTATCTTGAAATGAATTGACACCTGGCAACCTGTCTTCATCAGGAACAAAAACTTTGTTCAAAATAATATCACCATTTTGAACAATCCTTAGGCCAATCTTGTTTTCAATCTTTGTGACCCTCAATCCAGGAGTACCTTTCTTCACAATAAATCTGCAATACATAACAGAAAGCCATATCATCCAATTATTGAAAAGGTTCTGAGTTCAAACTCTGCTTCATGTTATAAATATCAGCAAAATGAAGCTCAACCCTCAAGAACTGTTTGCCTATAGGAACAAATGAAAGAGATCATTTAGACACCATGATAGCTCCTGAGTGCAAATTACAATGCAGAATAAATTAGATGTACAAGGAAAAGATACAAATTTACCCATTTATTTGGTTTGTGCTAGTGTTCCTCGCAAAAACAATCAACACATCAGCAAACGTACTGTTTCCTATCCATCGCTTTTGACCATCCAGAACCCAACCTCCTGAAACCTATCGAACCACAAATATTGACACATTAAACATTAAATGGTTTGAATTTTGATGTCTAAGAAATAGGGTAAGTTGCAAGCAGCCAAGCACAAAAGAATCTATGCAGCATGGTTTGATTTTAAACAAGGGGTACCAAACCTTCGTAGCTGTGGTTCTCAATGAACTGGCATCACTTCCATAATCTGGTTCAGTTAATGCCTAAGCCATAGAAGTTAATTAATAGGTCACTTGTTGAATTCAAGTCATAATAACAAACTGTCAGTTGGGCTTACCCAGCAAGCAACAGTATCAAATTTGGCCAATGATGACAAGTATTTCACTTTTTGTGCCTCTGATCCACAGAGTGCTGTCCCTCAGAAAATAGCAACAACTTTAACGAAATAATTTGGCCAGAAGAAATATGCTTGTAAATGAAGTTGAAACTGTCACATTACCAATGGTAAGCATTGCCAAGGAAGAATGAACTAAAATAAAAGTAGAGCAGCTAGCATCCACTCTTGCAACTTCTGCGGTGGCGATAGCACTAGCAGTAATAGATAGCCCTGGACACCCATAACCCTGTGGGAGCATTGTTTGAGTTGTCATCATGCACATAAACACTGATAAGCATTGACACATGTATTCACTACTTGGTACCTTTATAGTCCCTCCAGCAATACTTAGTGTAGCAAGCTTTGGAATAACATGAAAAGGAAATTCTGCCTTCTCCCAATACTACAAATACCAAAATTGCACCATTATATGGTATCACCAGTTCTATAATGGATTAATAAATTCCATAGAAAAAAATAACATCAAGGAATCACCAATTCTGTAATGGATTAATATATTCCACAGAAAAAAAATGAATGTCACCAAGGAATAGTTGCATAACAAACATAATCAAGGTACTCAATATTTTACGTGCTACCTAATGAAAGCTTCCATGGGCATGTCAAGAAGAATGATGATGATACCCCACGTGATCATGACACACATAAGAATCCAGGAGCTCAGGTAGCAAAGATGCAAGTCAAATCTATAATTTGAGACCACAAATTGTACATTCATGTTCTATGCCGAACCAAAAGAGTATGTTTATACAATGCACAAATATCATGTTGTTGTCCTAAATTATTAACTTTCCTATTAGAGTTTTTTTCCTGTGGCTCCTAAAGCACTAACCATGTATAAATTAACAAATGTATTCTGAGATTGTGCTAAAAGTCCATTGTCATATCTAGAGATCTACATGATCAGGCAACAACAAAGACATTTATTAATCAGAACATTGTGAACTGGTAATCAGGTTTCCAAACATATCCTTACGATGGTCTAGAGTCTTAACATATAGATGAAAAACAACAATTACAGTTATCTGATTGCAGCACTTAAAAGGAGTGACACAAATTACAGAAAGTTACCACTGCCATTATAGGAGCTACTTCTTTTTCCATGACATCTCGAACTCTTTTCCGCAAAGCCTGCTCTTCAGGATTCAATAAATCATCGAATTGATAGTAGTCGGATGCTGCAAGGGAGAAAAGTCAAAATTGTCAATCTGTACACAAATTGGAAATTTAAGCACAAATTGTAATAACAATCGACTGCTTAAAAAATTTGGAACACCAAATTTAAGAATATAATGGCAGAGAAATTGATAAAGAAAAAAAAGGAAAGTGCATAAGCTCATAACAAAATATTAACACGAGATTGAGGCTTTTTGGCCCACAGGTCTTCATTGATTAGTTAAAAGCTAAAACAATAGACACAATGAGCGGAGTAGATGCCAAGTGAATGGCACCATTCCCAAATAAAAAGGCTTTCACAATTGTCCTTCACACTTCTTCAGAATCCCTAAGAAAGAGGTGATAATGTAACTCCTATTCAGCTTGTGCAGAAATCCACTAAAATCTTTAAGTCTATCATTTTTAAGTTCACAAGCTAATCAAGGATTTTAGCTGATATCTAGAAAATAAGTCATGATTAACATGCGATTTACAGTTGTCAACTGAACAAGGAAAAAGAATGCTTCTAGAAAGTATTTGCTGTAATAAAACATTAGCTTACATGAAGGGGGAAAGACTGATGCTGGTGTTGCTTGAGGAAACGCAACTGAGATATTTAGTGGTGGCAGTCCAGAATGTGAACCCATGCTAGCCGTGTGATGATCATCTGACATGATGTAAAATAACAACAGTTACTTCACTGATATTGATGGCTATATAGAAAAATCATTCAATAATGTGGTCGCAAAATCATAACATGTTACCAGATAGAGCATCACATCACAGACTCAACTAACAAAAAAATGACATAAATGAACCAAAACATGCAAAAATGACTTTTCCAAATAAGGTTTTACAATAAGTTATGGCAAACAGGCATCACTATTGTCAAGCAACGTGAGTTTATTTCAAAAGACAATTAAATAGAATGCTATTCTTGTTTGCGTATCAGGAATAAAACAAACAAGGGTCATGCTGAATAGTAAACCGTGTTTTTCGCAACTGGACTGGACAAGTGGTCTAACTAGAAGGGAGAAAAAAAAAAAACACAACCTCATCTAAACCAGCTCTAAATTTGGATACGAAGCATATATAATCCAGAAAGGCCAGCTAATTCAGCCAGCTTTTCATAAAACGATAAGAAGTAGCCAGTTGCAAACAACCAAATCACTTATGCTATTTACCTAACTATTAAACACACCACTTGTGGTGGACTACTCGGGAGTCTGCCACCACTTTATTATCTGTATATCCCAGCTAACAGTGTTTATTAGTAGAGCATTAGATGTTCTCACCAAGGAAATATTAAAAAGTGGAGAAAGAAAATACAGTATCAAGGCTTACTCTGGTATTCACGAAACACTAAGGCCTGATAAGCCTCGCATCTCACATGAAAGAGTACCCATGTTTCTGTCTCTCCCAATCGAGGGAGAGCATCAAACAAGTACCAACTGCATCCAATAAAGGCATGAGATTTAATGTTTTGTTGGTCTTAAAGTCTCACACATCATAGAACAAACTATGCTGAGTACATATCAATTTGACTTTGACAATAGGAAGTCAGCGAAAGCCAGAAGCTTTGCATTTGGTACTTGATATAGATTTCAATAGCCCACTAGAGAAATACCAATGACCCGAAATTCGATTGATCCCCTTTGTCATCTGATCATGGTCAACGAATTTCAAGCCACATCTTTAGGACTCAAACAAACGTCAATCGGATCTAGCTAAAGCTTGTCCCAATACTCAAAAGCAATCAATAATAAGAAGAATTAAATTATTTATATCTGATCTTTCTTCGATCGTTACTTCAACGCCCTAATATAAAGAGTTCAATCAGGACAAAGATCAAGGCATCTTCTTTTTCTAGGGTTTGATCAAATCCATTTTCCCTCCACGCCTAAATCCGATAGACAACAACTAAATTGACTATACCACAACCAGATCATACGAAACCAGAAAGATAACAGAACAAAGTACACACGGATCAACAAATCGGAGAACAACAGCAAGAGCCGTGGAAGAAGCAGAGGAACAGACCTTGGTTGGAAGAGGCCATGGATGAGGGCTTCGAGGAGAGAGGACAAGGGAAGGCGGGCAAACGTCAGCTCCGAAGAGATTTGAGAGGCACAAACCGGATCCGGCTGGATATAGGTTACCATTTGACGGACGACCGACAGAATTCGTGTCGCCAGATATGGCCAGGAAGGATCGGTTCCGAGTTGGACACCCGGCCGGGTAAACACGTGTCGTGTTTCGAGAATTCGAGTAGCAATCACGGACGGTGACTTTTCGTCCCCCCCGAGTGCTTCCTACACAACGGTGGGGATCACGATAACTCATGCCACGACTTTAGAAACGACCGAAGTTGTCGCACGGGTTGTACCGGCACGCAGATTTCAGAGAGGAAACCGCAGTGGTAAAGTCATCGACGACGTCAGGGTGCCGACGTGGAAACACGCCGAGGCCTATCCGGTACGAAGCGATCATTTATTATTGCAACCCCGAAACGGTTACCCAAAAGTTTCTCACACGACGTGGCATGAGATAAAGATATCGAGCCTGTGAGAAACGAGGGAGCCACGTCAAATGAGACGCACTTTGGTACGTGTACATTTGGTTCCGAAATAATAACCCTCCATGATATACCAAACTTGCCAAACCAACTCGCTTAAATAATATGTACCAAATAAATATTGGATTTGAAGAAACCATATTTATCATCATAAATTTTAATATAATACATGTCCTCCAAACACTAAGATTTCCATGTATACCCATAAATGCATCTCTCAGTAACATCTATCCAAAATAATCAGGTTAATCACTTCAAACTATGGTTGATATTAAGTCATTTATGTTATACATATAAATATATATATATATATATATATTTATTTATTTATGTATATATATGTATATATGCATATATATACATAAATATAAATATATATATATATATATATATGTATGTATATATATATATACATACATATATATATATATTTATATTTATATTTATATATATATATGTATATATGTATATATATATATACATATGTATACATAAAATATATATATATATATACATATGTATGTATATATGTATGTATATATATATATTTATTTATTTATTTATATACACATACATATATACATATACATATACAACTCGAGCAAAGACTCGTTGTATGACTCATTGATCCTGCTACTCGAGTTGTACAACTTGGTTAGTCATCACACAAGTAACGTCTCGTCCAACGAGTCCATCTAGTACCCGAGTTAAGTGGCCCGACCAACAAGATCAGTCTTTGCCCGGGTCGTACAACTCGACCTGTCGTCACATGAGCAATGCCTCGTCCAACCAGTCCATCCAGTGCTCGAGTTCAGTGGCTCCGCCAACAAGATCAATCTTTGCCCGAGTCATACAACTCGGTCAGTCGTCACACAAGCAACACCTCGTCCGACTAGTCTATCCAGTGCCCGAGTTGAGTGGCTTGGCCAACAAGATCAGTCTTTGCCCGAGTCGTACAACTTGGCCATTCATCGCACGAGCAACACCTCGTCCAACCAATCCATCCAGTGCCCGAGTTGAGTGGTTCGGCCAATAGGACTAGTCTTTGCCTAAGTCGTATAACTCAGCCAGTTATCGCTCGAGCAATACCTTGTCCAACCAATCGATTCAGTACTCGAGCTGAGTGGCTCAGCCAACAGGACCAATCTTTGCCCGAGTCGCGCAACTCGACTAGTAAACACTCAACCAACAACCCAACCGTGCCCTCAGCTCCTCATGAGGATCCCGAAGCACGCCTTCTTGGAGGGGAGAACTGATAGGGTATATTATGGATTCCGTCACATGGATATAACCCCCCACCACGCCAGCCCAAGTGTGGAACCTCGGGAGGAAGACACGGTGCCACGTTGGATGTGCCACCAGGAATTTGGGGTGATGACCACTCTCCTCCCGCATCGTCTGGGGCTATACAAACCAGTGCCGCCCTGTCACGCCCCTCCCGAATTTAAATTTCATCCGGGAGGTATGAACCTAACTCAAGATTGATAATATTATGATTCAACAAACAATCCAGGATCCAATCACACATTTGAGGTCACTAAGAAAAATATTCAAGTCATTCATCTCTACAATCCACAATTCACATAACCTGTGCAGTTTATAATCATACATCATGTCACTAGAAGATTCTTAAAATCTAAAAGCAACTTAACTAAACCATAACTATATCATAAATCCATAAGCGCGGTAATTAATGCAATCACAAAACCAACATGTACTACATGTTTATATCAGTACACAGTTTAGACTTAACATTTCCAAAAATCCTGATGTAAGAGGTACTTATCAAATATTTATAAGATACATCAATCTAGATTTATCATTGATATTTCATTACACCCAAAAAGAACTTATACAACATCAACCCAATTTACACATTTTAGTGAGCGATAAGCTATCCTGAAAAATTTATATAGCAACGGGGTGAGCATATAAAGCTCAGCAAATGACTAACATATCCATAGCAAAGAGGACAGTTTTCAAACAAATGAGGTATCAAAATACAAAGCAGAGATACAGGATGAAACAGTTGCATGTTTTGTTTGAATGCAGAATTACAATATCATATCGTTCGAAGCACGTTTTATTCATACAATCGAGGAAAGGTAATTGGAGCATATCATTGGCATAAGGAGCATATCGATGACATATGGTAGCTTTTAAGGTATAACAAAGACTTATAATATTTCAGAAATATATCAAAGAACAAAACATGAATAGAAGCTCAAATGTCACATAACGATGCATTCATTTCATTCTTATCCAAAGCGTGCATAGAAACATAGCCAAAGCTTTGGATATCATATCAAACACATAGAAGGTGGGATCATAACATAATATGGTCCATCCATCCATTTCTGAATGACCAACAAACATAAGTCTCCCACGTCTGGGAGCTCCATCCACCCACGTCTGAGTGAAATCATAGGGGGCTGGCAGAGCATCGCGGGCTCTAATCATAACTCCCTTTACCATTTCTAGCAAAGGTTCACATTTATCCCACAAACACCAGAGTACAAAGGGACAGTATGAATAATGAAATTAGCATATATTGGAAGCACATACGGAACAACGAAATGTACATATGCCTTTCGAGTCAATACGATACAAACATAATCTTTCATAAATGTATTTAGATTTGAAAGGAAACAAAAGCAAGGGCATACAAGGATTTCAAGAAATCACATATATCTCAATTGAAATAAGAAAGTTAGATAAATTCAATGTCCAAAGAAATGAAATTGGAAGAGGCACATATCGAAAGCAAAATGCGGAACAATGGGATGCATGTGCCGAATCATTACGATGCAAACAAGAACTTTAGATGATAGCTGCGGATATACAAATAAATAAAGGACAAAAGTATACCAGAATTTGAGGTAATAATGTAAAGCTTAACTGAAGTAAGAGTTTTTGCCAAAATCGATTTCCAAAGGGAAGTAACAAGGAAAGCCGAAATCGACCAAAGCTTGATTCCGGCAGAATTTGATAGGAACATTATATAAACTATTTGGATAACCAATTATGCTCCAATTTATATAAAATAGGTGTCATTAGAAAGCTTTGTCAATCTAGTTTTAGGCAAATTAAGTTTTACAAGATTTGGAATTTACAACAGGGAGTTACAGATAATTTCGTAGCAAAAGGTCTGAAAATATTAGCTCTGTTTTACTGAATCCATAGGGTCAATGAAAGCAGATGTTTCAGTTAGCAATTGTACTCCAAAAATTTCAAATCAGGTATATACAGAAATCATTTTGAGTCTAGCTTCGAATAAAACATACTTTGTATGAATCTGAGTTCACAACAGAAAGTTATAAGTAGTTAAGCAACAAGAGGTCAGAAATTTCGGTCCCTGTTTTACAGAATCTGAAGGGTTAGTTTAAACAGAAGTCTTAGTAGGCATTTAAACTCCAAATCGTTCGATCTTAGTATCAAAATAAATATTTTTTTGTTTACTTTCAAATGGAACAGGTTTTGTCTAAATCAGAGTTTATTACAAAATGTTATGACCGAAACATTGCATAGAGGTCAGATTACCGAAAAATTACAGATTCATAGCTTTATATCAAAACGAAAGAAGGTATGGTTCTTAGTTGAAATCTTTCAAATTTTGCAGAATAAAAATGGAAACAGAGATTAAGGTTACTGTGGGATGGGGTTAGAACACTTGCCTTCAAATAAGGTGTCATGCATGCATGAAAGGGGCTAGGTGTCATCTTTAGAGCAAAGATAAGTGGCACCAACCTTATGTTAGTTAGTGACACATGTCCACTATTTTTTTTTTTTCTAACTTAAATCTGAATCTTTCATAAATTATATCAAACTTCTAATATTTACTCTTAGGTCCCTAGCCATAAACCTTTAATATAATATCATTTAATATAAAATAATTATTAAATAATCCTTATTTTTACAAACAAACCTTTTACTAAATTTTTAAAAATGGGGGATGTTACACGCCCTAATAAGGATCACACTGGGAAGCTCAGAATGATGTCGTATGGCGCCGTTCCACACATCTCGGGTGGCGGACATTCCAATGTACGAACTCGCCGCTTAGGGAGTCGGCCGCCACGTGAAAGTCACGTACGGCCAACCCTCAAGCACTATGATAAAAGCCCCTTGCCAACATCTGGTAAGGGGAAGATCTTTGACAAAAAGAATACCACTAACTTAATCTTTGGAGGGGCCTAAGTCAGGATTTCCCTCCCCATCCCGACTTAGGCCAGTGTGTAGGAATCCGGTTGTGACAAAGGCAAATGAGCTCACTAAAGAGGCACATCCCAACCGATCCCGAGCTCGACTCGATCAGGCGAAAACCTCATCCCCGGGACAATCCTAGACATCACCAATCGGACCAAGCCATACAAACTCTTCGGCAATGACATAAGGTTCACCAACACCAAGGATATCTTATATGAGTACTCCACTATTTGATACCAGACTTATAGGTTTGGAGGTTTCAGATCTAGCATAGTCAGTCATTGGGAGTGGTAGTCAATCTTACGAAGGCTATTGAGTATCGATAGAGTATCATTCGCTCTCGGTGTTGTTAGAAAATCTTGGGGGCGACATCACATGCATAGTGGAAGAACATTAAAAACAAAATCTTTAATTTCCCAAATATGTGTTCGTCATCGTGCGAAGATTGGTGTGCAAAAACCGTGAAACTTAAAACTGCATATATGAAAGATTGTATTACTTAGGGACATCGTATATCCCTAAATCCTTACAGATCTCTACGAGAGAGTGAAGGAGGTTAAGCGTCAGAATATTAAAAATAAAATCTCTAATTTCCCAAAGAAGTGTACGTGATTGTGCGAAGATTGGTATGTAAAAATCGTGAAACTTAAAACTGTGTATATGAAAGATTGTGTTACCTAGGGAGATCGTATATCCTTGAATCCCTACAGATCTTTAGGAGAGGGTGAAGGAGGTCAAGCGTCCTCCTCTCTAACGATGATCTATACAGTAGGGCTGCGACGATGCTCCTCAAAATTCTAGGCCTGCCCTAAGGAGGAGAAAGGGAGGAGAATAGGAGAGGCAACTAACAAGCTCTAGCCTATGAACCATCGAATCCCTCCTATTTATAGAGGTCCCTTATCAACTTAACCTTAATGGATCCTACCATATTGGGTATTGGATTTTCATCCAATTGCTCAAACCTCTTATATTAGTCGATCTCTATCTATTAATCTCTCATTGGCTCTTATTGGATCTTATCCATAGGATCCAATAATTTAGGCGGCTTATTAGATAACAAATAAGATAAGGGCTCCGGCGGATATCCCATATCCGAACCTCTTACTCATTGTAATGCTTATTATATATGTATGACCCTCTAGGCCCAATATCGAGCTAGCCATGAGTCATACCTATCAGAACTCTTTCTAGCTCGGTGAATTATTATCTCCATAATAATTCACTCGACTTATTGACTGTGGACATACTAGGCCACTACACCGTAGTCCTCAAACGATATAGGGGAATTCAATCTATTGGACTTGTCTGTCCTCAATTACCATGTACCTATAGTTCCTCATCCATCTAATATCCAAGAGATCGTATACCGGACATGGTGCTGTCAGACCCATACGGTTTCTGCTTGAGTTTCGCTCTAATCGGATTCTCCCGGAGAACTCTTTCTCTCTCAATCTGAATGACCTTGGCTAAGGATTTAACTGAGTAAGAACACATGAGATATTTCTCTCATGACACTAAGAGTGGATGATCCTCTATCGACACTCAATAGTTCTCGTAAGGTTGGCTACCACTCCCGATGACCGGCTATGTTAGATCTGAAACCTCCAGACCTATAAGTCTGATATCAAAGAATTGAGTACTCATACAGGATATCCTTAGTGTCTCAAGTCTAAGGACCAAATACACCACCGGGACTACGAAATCGCTATATGACAATAAGGCATCATCAACCATCTAACATTCCGAAAGCGAATCAATCAGTGAACTCATTCCCTAATGAGCACCTGTATTGTATCCCTAGTGTCCCCACATGAGCAGTTATGAGACTAGCTGCATCCATTATATGAACGGGTATACAGCACACTAGTTTGTCCGGTTATCTCGATGTTCCTTTCGAGTAACCTATGGCCGGGATTATTTAGGATATGCATTTAAAGGCGAATCGATTTCATTATTGTGATCTCATCACGATTTGATTCTCATTGCATAGACCCATGAACATCATAATATATTCAAGCAACATACAATATAAAGTGATAAAATATCAAAATATAATAAGCAAAAAAGACTACGTGTCAAGTCAAACGTACCATCACTCATGTGATTAGCTTGTAGGGCACAACGCCCATAGGGGCATGTAGCCCGCAGGTGACCCGCTTGTTGAGGCAGTGCTCGCCCACGAGTGAGCCGCCCGCAAGGGGTGGTGCCTGCGGGCACTGCCCTGGCAAGAAGTAACGCCTGTGGGCAAAATCGCCCGTAGGGGTGCTCGCCCAATGGGGTAGTGGCGCTTGCGGGCACTGCACCCGCGGGCAGAGGCACCACGGGGCAACGACGCTTGTTGCCTATGGGGGCACTCACCTACAGGGGCGGAATCCCCGCCCCACGCTGTAGAGGGCCACCATCGGCAAGGGTGGCGGTGGTCGCAGTAAGCAACAAGGATGAGGAGCAATAGGGTTTTTGGCAAAAGATAGTTTTTCCCTTTTGAAATTTGAAAATTTTCAAGATTCATCCTTTGTCCAAATTATAAAGATACCCCTCATAATTCAAAAAATTTCCTACATATCCTTGATTTCAAAAAATATTAATTAATTAAATAATTTAATTATTATTATTATTATTACTATTATTATTATTATTATTATTATTATTATTATTATTATTATCTAGTAGTCCTACATAATAATATTTATATGTGATGTATGATGTGTGGACGGATGATCATGTATCGTGTGATGTGTGTACTTGTGATTATTATTATCGGGGCCTACGAGCCTCTAATTTATTTCTCATTTATTGTTGGGCCTACGTGCTTGTGATTAAGTTGTAATTATACGAGGAGGTGCAGCGGGAGCGTGGAAGCGATAGTTGAACCCATGAGATCGAGATGAACGATCGCGATGCATGGAGATGCCGACGAAACCACGGGGGACGAGATAGACGATCATAGAGCATGGAGATACACCACTACACACATAGATTTTAATGTGAGTGATTAGGCCTACTGGCTCAGGCCTGATCATATTGGAATATAGTCCATGATTATCTAATGTGATTGCTCATTTGATGTGTGATTATTTATACACCCACTATATATATATATATATATATATATATATATATATATATATATATATATATATGCATGCAATGTAGATATCTATATATTTGCATTCGATCAAAGCCAATATCATATAAGAGATCAAATCAGCTTAAAGTAATTAGTTACTTAAATATTAATTTTATAAATTATCTTGATAGTAGAAAGTCCACTTTGGAATTTTTCTTCATGTTAGCTAAGGGGGCAATTTATTAGAAAAGTATAAAATAATTGATTATTACATCATCAAGTTGAATTTATGACATACCTTAAAAGACTACAAGTCAAGTTTCATGGCTTTTGAATTTCATCTTTACTAGGCTGTTGAAGATATTTTATGATAGTATTACAGTAGTTTTTTTCTTTAAGAATAATAAGTATTCTAGTGGTTTTAAGTACATAAAGATAAATTACTTAGTAGGTAGAGAAAGAATCCAGAAATAATAAATATCAATTGAGAACTTGAGTATCACCTTGATGATTGTTGTTCCATTTATTGATGCTTTACAGTCTAAAGTATTTAAAGAATATATAGGCTTGTGAGCAAGCCATAAGAATATGATGATGCATGTTTATGTGAATATTATTATTAATATATTTATACTTAATTAAAGTTATTTATTTTGCTATCTTATTTACATTTATGTTTATGCATATTATAGTTGAATATGATAATAAAATTATCTTGATAAGATAAATTACAATAGTTATTATAGACTATATTAGAAAACGATAATAATATTGTGGTACGAAGTATGATATTAATGACATATAATTGTTATGATTCATATTGATAGTACGAAGTATAGTATTAATGGCATATTAGCTTGTTTAAAAATTCATGGTCATATATAAAACACTTTTCAAAATTTTTAGAATCTAATTAGGTGAAATTATTTTTAAATAAAATTTTAACTTATTTATTTTAAATTTAAATTTCTTTTATATATTACCAATTAATGGGACAACTAGAAGAATGTTAGATTACGTGGTCCTAGCTAATTAAATAAAATATATTATAGATTTAATTAAATTTTAATTATGATTATCGGTTAAAAGAAATGAAGTCAATTATAATATGATTCGAGATGATTTTAATGGAAGAAATTCTCCTAATTATCATCCTATATCATCTACTCTTGACTATAAAAAGATAAAATCTCCTAGAACTTACATTCGTCGTTAAAATTATAGATATATTATTAATCTTCTTTAGTCTATGATGTATTGTTTATAACGGTCCCGTGAAGAATAGAAAGAGAGAAGAAGTTCAGTTTAGTTCTCCTTTTAAATCGATATCATTGTGACTCTTCCATCTAATGATAATGTATCTACGATAATGATTTATTATTATTTAATTTATGATATTAATTTTTTTAATATAATAATAATATAATAATTATTTTTATGTTTACATAATCATCAAAATTCCTTCTTCCTCGTAGACAACTAATCAAGAATCCTACAACCTATAATCAATAGAAAAAGAGAAATTATAAGCAACCTTTCTGAATCCTCCTTGAGAGAGACCTTGACATGCCAAACATATCTTTGCTGGAAAAAGCTAACTCCACACATCCAGAGTAGTTTGTTAGCTAGAGAGCAAACTCCTCGAATGGGATCCAATCACATTGTTGTTCTAAAGAGTTACACCTCAACTATGACTAAGTGTTCTCCTAAAAGAAAATGAGTTGAGGCAAACTATGACAAGAGTTCACTTTACCACAACCACTCTACACACATGAGGTTCATCATCATCTCCTTAAGTCTGACGTATTCGAATCGATCACTATTACATCTACTAAACTGGCACAATAGGAATGGGATCAAATGCAACAATGGTATGAGGGAGTATTCCCAGTAAGTAACTAGCAGTCTAAGTTACTTTAATCTTTCATATATTCTATCTAATAAAATGATGAGCATACATATTTTCGAATTTTGCAAGGGCTATATTCTTCACATACAAACTTTTCATCATTTTAATAGGCAACAGAGAGAGAAGAGGCTGTCATCTTCTTGACCCATATGATGAGGATGACTAACTAGTAGTTACAAGAGATTTTTGTGTTCTTTGTTAGGGAGAGAGAGACTTCTAAAGCAAAAAAAAAAATCATAGAATTCAACAATCAACAATATATCATAAAATGGATGTAAGATTAATATGATTTGATAATTTTCATCTATATCCATGGAGAAAATTAAAAATTTTATTCTATGAAATTAATTATAAAATCCTTGAGTTATCCCGGTCAAATATAAGTTTCTTGTATGTCATCTCATATAAACCCTAAGAAATTTATATCTTTCTCTCATTCTCTTTAGACACCACAAAGAAAAATCCGTAAGTATCCAAAATATTTCTCATTTTTTCTTAACAAAGACATCTTTTCTATTAGAATTCTAGTCACATCCCTCTGTTTGACTGGTGTTTTGCTGCTTGTTGACATCAATCCTGCCATGTCTCACCTGATACAAAGATAAACCATCAACTATAGGTGTCAAGGAGACATGATCAAAGTGCTCTACCAACCTGCTACCTACCACAGGCTCACCATGAACTCAATGATCATGTCCTCTTCCTAGTCAAACTCTTGTGAGAGGTAAACCCAACTTGGAAGCTCTTCTTTTGCCCCCCATCGTCTGATGAACACATGGCAACATCTACAAACTGATTCATGCCACAAATGTTATCCTTTGATTGTTTCTGGATTCTGATCACCAACTTTCCACATCGAGGTTCTTGTCGACCACTAGTATCCTCTGCCATCTCTAACTTAGGAAGTGATTTCCAAGAAAAAGACTCTACTGTTTGCAGTCTCCTAACAGAGCATAAACCGTACCATGCAGTCACAATTCTTCAGTTGGCAGAGTGTTCTCAGAATAAGACTGGCATTAATGAGTCATTTACATATGAGTAGGTAGATCTGACCGTAAAATAAGCTGATTTCCACATACCCAACTTCTTCCTCGTCAAGCTGCAGATTAGTTCAGCTAACTATCAGACGTCTCATCGTTCGAGCAATATCTTGACTTAATACGTACTGCATCCGAGACGATGATATGCCTATGACATTACTCAGATTTGCATGACCAAAGGAATGGGTAGCTGATGAGTTGTGTCTGAGATTGCTTCGCTTGAAGAGAAAGCAATGTGTTCCTACCATTTTGGAAGCTGATTTCACAAGAATTACACGCAACGCAACAACTTGCGGTATTCAAAACATCAGCAGCAAGTACAAGTTTAGTTGTTTGCTTTGGCTTTACTTTGTTGAGAAACAAAGCTATTGATACTGCCCAAAACATAAGTGTGCAAACATTAATCAATCTTCCCCATCTCTCCTCAGTGGCGTTGGTGGTGATGGGAGTATTCTTGGCAAACATAAGGTTGCTCGCTGCATGCCAGGATACACTTTCAAGTATACCTGCTTGATGTGGCATTATAGAAATGAAAAGAATAGAGTGAGTTGGTGTGCTGTTGAAGGGGCAAGTGCTGACTTCATTATACCAATAGATACAATGTAACAAGCAACCAACAAACATATTATATATATATATATATATATATATATATATATATATATATATATATACATATATATATATATACATATATATATACATACATATATATATACATATATATATATATATATATATGTGTATATATATATATAGGTATTTTCAGTTCTTAATTTTTTTCGTTTGATATCTTTTTTCTTTTAATACCTTAAATATCTCTTGTTATTATTTATCATCGTGAGGCTCCATTATCCTTCAACGATGATAGGATAGGGGAGGAGAAAGGGGATATGGAGATCAGAGAAGACAGGGAGAAAGAGGAAGAGATGACCATTAACAATGTGGGAGGAGACAAGATGAGGGCTTGTGAAAGGAGAGAAGAGACAAGGCGGATGCCTCTATTAGTGAGCACCAAGGGAGGCTTCATGAGGAAAGAGTTGGGGCTCTATATGGATGTATCTCATAATGGACCAAAGATACGGGCGGTAAGAGCATTTAGGATATTAGAGGAAAAAGAGATATCAAATCAAAATTAAAAAATTAAAGATATTTTCTCGAAAAAAGTCCAAAGATATATATATATATATATATAGAGAGAGAGAGAGAGAGAGAGAGAGAGAGAGAGGGAAGCTTAATTCTGGTGACAGGAACGTCGCCTGAAACTAAACTTATTTCCATCTTCCTCCACCTTCATTCAAATACTTGTGTTCTTGATGGCCATGGTGGGGACTAGATAAAGCGATACTGAAAGCAACAGTCTCCATCCGACCAAGAAGAGAAGGTTTGTTGAGAAAGCTTCACTACAACGAACCCCAAAAGACCTACTCCCTTACCTTGGCTTCCTTTTTCTTCTCTTGCATCTATATATCCTTCTTCTTTCTCTCCTTCATGTGAGCCGTGACTCCGAGGTTCAGATGCTACCTCGCCGGAAAACGTCCATTCACGCATCAGAAGCCTTCAGCATGAAGCACTCGTCCTTTAGCAACGGCCGGAAGAACGGCAAGTACTCCCTCTTCGTCATCATCTTCTCGGTGTTCCTCTTCATCACCTTCATGTACAACGAGGACGTCAAGTCCATCGCCGAGTATCCTTTCAGCAGCAGATCTAAGTCGCCGGATATGTCTCACGAAGAATTCCCCATCGTGGAGCCGAGCAAAGAGGAATACCATGAAACCAACAACTTCCGCCACGCGCAAGAGCAGGCCGACGAAGAATTCGCAGAAGATACTGTGAAGGTGGTGTTACCACAGGACGACGACGTGAGGGTGGTGGACGTGCACGAAAAGCCGGCGAAGGAGCCGGAGCCAGAGCGGGAACGGGTGGTGCTCGACGTGCCGGAGAGTTGCGACCTGTTCACCGGCGACTGGGTGTACGACGAGGTGAGCTACCCGATATACAAGGAGCCGGAGTGCGAGTTCCTGACGGAGCAGGTGACTTGCATGAGGAACGGCCGGCGCGACGACGGCTACCAGAAGTGGCGGTGGCAGCCCCAGGGATGCTCTCTGCCGCGGTATATATATTCTTCCATGACCACCAAATGATCGATCCCTTACGAGGTTTGCCGACTGATTTGGACCGTTTGGATGAGGGAAGGTTTGATGCGCAGGTGATGCTGGAGAGGCTGAGGGGGAAGCGTCTCATGTTCGTGGGCGACTCGCTAAACCGCAACCAGTGGGAGTCGATGGTGTGCCTAGTGCAGTCCGCAGTCCCGCCGGAGAAGAAGACCCTCACCAAGAATGGCTCGCTCAACGTGTTCCGCGCCGAGGTAATCCACCCCTCCGCATCGATCGATCACGACTCGTTCATCGGATGACGGCTGACCATGGTATGCTTGGTGTGGGCAGGAGTACAACGCGACGGTGGAGTTCTACTGGGCACCGTTCCTGGTGGAGTCGAACTCCGACGACCCCAACATGCACAGCATCCAGAACCGGATCATCATGCCCAAGTCGATCGCGAAGCACGGCAGGAACTGGAAGAACGTCGACTACCTCGTCTTCAACACCTACATCTGGTGGATGAACACTCTGAAGATGAAAGTCCTGTGAGTCGGATCCCTTGGTACGCTTCGCCCACCGAGGTTGGTTTGCAGGACTGACGAGCTTGGGGTTTGGTGAAAGCAGGCGAGGATCGTTCGAGGAAGGATCGACGGAGTACGACGACGTGGACAGGCCGGTGGCGTACAGGAGAGTGCTGAATACATGGGCGAAGTGGGTGCAGAGGAACGTGGATCCCAGTCGGACCATGGTGTTCTTCATGAGCATGTCACCCAACCACATCAAGTAAGATGGGCAGCAGCCTCTTCATTCATTGTTTTCGTTGTTCGATCACCAAATCTAAGATGACAACAAAGTCAATAGATAGAATTGTGAGCACGGCAATGAGCACATCCCGTGGCGGCTGCTGCGTCTTGTTCAACCACCAACCCGCTAGCTGTGAGCTAGAGAGAGAAAGAAGCAGATGAAACAATAGCCGTTGCGGAGAGTTCAACTCTCGTTCTTGTGGAGGCTTCATTTTAGAGGATCTGACAGTGACATGGGATACTCCATAACAAAGATCGACGTAGATCGAGAGGATAACCCTAAAGCAAGAGTTTATCTCGTAGTGGGACTTCTCGTTACCTTACTTAGCGCTTGATGTACTACAGGAGCACGGACTGGGACAACCCGGAGGGGATCAAATGCGCACTGGAAACGCAGCCGGTGACGAACCTGTCGCATCCGCTGGACGTGGGCACCGACTGGCGGCTGCTCACGGTGGCGGAGGAGGTGATGGAGGGCATGAAGGAGAGGGTGCCGGTGTCGCTCGTCAAGATCACGGCGTTGTCGGAGTCCCGCAAGGACGCGCACACCTCCGTGCACACGCTCCGACAGGGGAAGCTGCTGACGGCGGAGCAGCAGGCCGACCCGGATACCTACGCCGACTGCATCCACTGGTGCCTGCCGGGCCTCCCCGACACCTGGAACGAGTTCCTCTACGCCCGGATCGCCTCTGCCCCGTGGCGTCCCGATCGCTGGTTCACGGCTGCATAGATACCTTTCTTTCCTAATGTCGGAAAACCTTGATCTCTTTCTTTTTCTTACATTTGTTTCCTCTGAAGAATTCTGAGATCATAAACTCAAACGAGGGTTCCCCAACCGGTGTCATTGTTAGTGTCGATAGAAAACATAAAACAATAACAATAATTATTTTTTTTATAAAAAAAATCGAACTTTTGGCATTTCTTGAACTCGAAGAATTCTCACGGCATGCGAGAAATCAGAGTGGGAGTGGAGTTGTTGCTTGTGTCCGTCCCGTTGGTCCAAGTTCGCACGGTACAAGTCTCATGTGACAACATTCTGTTTGGGTTTTCCCAAAGCAATCCACGGATGAACCTTCACCCATCTCATTTATGCACAATTCAAACAAAATCTTCATGAACTAAAAGTATAATATCTGAATTAAAATCTATAATCAACACGACAAAGATGATTAAATTGTATCATCTGCAAAAGATACTTGGCTCGTTGGTCAAAGACAAAACGATCATACCACACTGGGAACCCCACTGCGGCCAGTAATTAAAACCTGGTGGGTTTCCACCATCCCACGGCTTCTCTTTTCGATCCAATTATTCTTGGAAAAAGAAAAAGTCCACCACCCTACGGTCTCTCAACTTGTTTCCTTCTCTTTCTATCTGATGAAAAAGGTCAACCACGGATAACTCGTGATTAACAGGGGACCAAAAGCTGTTCGAATCAATCGCATGTCCGACCAACTCTTCTAACAGATAGTTTCTGGGGATAACGTATGCCTCCAGCAAAGGACTCGGGGTTATTTAACCTATAGCAGTTGGTCCTCATGCAAGAAGGGTCGAATCTACTTCAACTGCGATGGCTTGCCAACGAAAAGCATTGCTAAGATGCCGATATTTGCTTGCATCTGCAGCAAATCACCAACCAGGGCGATCACCGCCACCAAAGGTCAATGTCGAGTTCGTAAAACAAGAGCAATCCAGTACTGATGATATTTACTAGTGCACCTATTTTCTCTGCAAATTGAAGTATTTTCTTGTACACCGTATGATTCTTTTCTTGTGCAAGCGTAACATAATGGATGCTACATTTAAGCCCATACTGAACAAAAGTTTTGCTGACATTCCTCTCGCCATCACATCAATCAAGCCCCCCTTTTAAAGGGGCAATCAACCCATTTAGCCGCCGGATTGTCAACATCTTTTAATGTTCTACGATCATAAAAAATACAACAATAAGGTGCCAGCACTACGTAACTATTAATGAAATAATATGACGGAAACAAATCAAAGGGTTCTAAATCAGATTTAACATTAGATATCCCTTTCTGTTTTTTTTTTGCATTTCATACCTGATTGAACTGATTGTAACAGGAAGATACAATGTTCACATATGCAGGAAAAGCCAGAAGCAAGGTTTGCATCTGCACTCAGATCCTCGTGCAATTACTTTTTCAGACCCTAGATCAAAATTGGAACTTGTCTATTTCGAAAATGCCTTTTGCTTGGGTTGTTGGCAGTAACAATCGCAGTAGAGGAATCATGGTTAAGGACAGTGGAGCTTTTGCTTTGATTTTCTCGACAGCAGACTTTATGACACGGAAGGATGGTATCCCATACCACAAAAGATACCAAGAAAGAAGCATAGCATCCATTTTACCCGTGTCACTTTGGCAATCAGGCCAAATTCCAGAATCCAAATATTTGAAGACGTTCTCATTCAGACTTTGGGAACATATCAGGATTTCTTCCATATGCCTTTTAAGTGATTGAATGAATGTACATTGGATGATGGATACACTACCACAAGACAATTTGCCATTGATGAGAGCCTCATTATAGGCTAAAGCAAGCTGCAAGATGACAGGAAACAAAATATTTTAGTCGAACAACTACTTCCATGTTATCACCAATAAAGAAGAAAAGGAGCAAGATAATAATCTAGATATACTATTCTTCGAATATTTTTACAACATATGGAAGTAAATGAAGATCTAGTGTCAAACAAAACAACACACAGAAATGAATACAACGAGCAACATTGAATACTTAGTTGAGAACATTGATCGGTTAGTTCACACTGAAAATACTGGCACTGATATTCAATAAATTAACGGGTGGAGACACATCAGGTGTATTAAAGAGGTAAAACACTATACAACAGAGAATCCTGAGAACTTCTACAGCAGTAGGAATAAATTATCTCCGAAAATTTGTAAGGAACCTAATAAAAGAAGTAGAAAAAATTGTAAGCACTTGCCTTTAGGCTGGAAAGAAAAAGTGAATCTTCAAAAACAAGACGACAACTTTTAACCTGCTCCCACATTGCTTCAATCGTCGTATACAGCGAGAGATAGATCTGCATGCTCAGCCACAATTGGAGGATTAATAGAAAGATAAGAAAAAGAGAAAATTTTATAAATATAGAATGCACCTGAAGGAGAGCCGGCCTGTCTTTGCTCACACACTCAAATAGTAATTGTGAGCAGAACTCCTGGAAATTGGCATCAGCCCTGTAATTCACAACACCAGTCAAACAGACGGTAAATCATGTCTTATCATAATCTTTCTAACATAAAATCACACTCTGAGAAACAAAGGAGAATCATAATGAATTATCAAAATAGATTCAAGAATTCATGACAAACTGGTTGCAAAAATTTTGGGTTGGTTATATAGATATTTCTTGTCATAAAGCACCATTAATAGCAATATCTCTAATGGAACTACGAGTGATCATCTTGTCTAAAGAGTACCTTTTTATTTCTTTTCTGAACATATCCAAACCACCTTAAAAATATTTTTCTCAAATTCCCCTTGTTTGGTAATACCATTGACAGTTCATGAGCATAAACAATTCCCATTTTGTCTATTCTAGTAAATCACAAACACAATCATAGTGTTGACAAAAGGCACTCAAACACTGCTATCTGCTAGGGCAACATGAGGCAACGTGCCTTTTGCCTTAGTGATGCCTTAGCAAGCACATCGCTTTGGGCGATGGGCTTTCTAGGTGCACCAGATAGCCTTATAGACTGTGCCAGATCTGCACTCGACCACCCAAACCTAGTTTAGTTCACTCAAGTTGCCTGACCAATTGAGCCCTAATTCTTGCCCAAACTACTTTCTATCCCAAATCTCTGCCTTTGCTCACGAAATCCTCTCTCACCAAGTGTCCTTTTTAAATGATGTGTGCATGCTCTTTGCTTGGCTCTACACCCAACCGAGGAATCAATTTCATGAAGGCCCAATAGCAATTTCAGAGTAAGATAAGAAACCAAGTAAAAAATGTAAAACAAAACTATAGACGATTTCATTTTTCCAAAAATTTCCAGAGTTGAGAAATCAAGTAAAAAATTCTAATACAAAACTACTGAAGATTTCATGTTTTTTCAAAAAAATTGCCAGTCAAATCAGGATGGTACTAGACTTGCCTACTATTCCAGGAATCACAGCAAAGTTGTGCAAAACCTATCAAGCTTGGATCAGCGGAGAATGTACTGACTAACTGATCAATTTTGTATGAACCGGGTGCAGAGTTATTGTTTCTTGTGTTTGAGCAGTTCATATCCGATGTATCACAAACCTGTCATGAGAATGCAGCTTAATTGTAAATGAAATATGCTAGAGAGAAAATTATATACAAAAAATTTAGCAAGTAGATCTAACCTTGTGCATTGCTCTTGAAAGCAAAGATTGACAACCAATGGGGTCATCCACATAGGAACATGAGCCAACTTTTCTCTTTATGTACAAGATACCACCATTAAAAGGGCCAGTCTTGTCCCTAAATCTCCACCAAGGTTTATCTTTTCAAAAGAAGGAGATGCCCATTAATTAATTAAATATTTAATTGAAGGCAGCAAAAGAATTGTTTGTTCCCATAACATTACCTTCAGGAATAAGCTGTATGACTTGAGGCCAATACCTAGGCCCACAAACTCGAACTGTCTTCAGCTGAAAGTGAACTTTAATTATTAAAATTCACCAATTGAGTTCAGAATTTATGTATTCCTCTATGCACTATTTTTTGTGATGTTTATACTTAAGAGGAAACATATATATACAAGTTAATGCAAACAGAATATTGAACAGATATGAAATATTGATTTGACATAAATTCAAGTTTGGAGATACTACTGATTAAGATTTAACAAGGTTCCACATCAGTATTTTTAGGCAAAGTTGCTGACCAGTAAAATTAGCAAAGGAAAACTGCAACAGCATTAATCTAGAGTTTATGGTATTTAATATAATCCTACAGATAGTTTCAATCAAGAAATAACCATTCAAAAGATAATGAGAAGAGATTATGTACACACCACAGAGCGTTCTGGCAGAATGCAGGGGGTAACTTCACAAAAGCTAGTCTCAGAATAGTGTTCTGTTTCCTTGATTGAAACTTCAAGGGGACAATAAACTGGCAGACCTGTATCAACATCTACCGTCTGCACCCGACGAGACTCAGCAGCAATTACATACAGATGTCGGAAAGCCTATAAATGCCACAATGAGATATACTAAATAATTATAAAAATAGAATAACACACACACATACATAAAGCTGATGCAGAAAATCTGGTGTACCTGAAGGTGACAACGATTATCACTAGGACCAGTAGGAAGACGAGGATAAAGAGTCATTAAAAGTGCAGCGACTGCACTATTTCCAGTTGAAAAGGTTTGCATACCACCCCCAAGAAATAAAAATCCGATGGCTAAGCTAACCTGCAGCAATGTTAAAATTAAGGACTAATTTTAAGATTAAACATATCCAGCAATGCTACAAAAGCAGCCAGACCCTTATACATCTGGTCAAGGCACTGCAGTGCATATCCAGTATGTGGGTTCATATGCATGGTCTATATAAAAGTAATGCACAACCAAAAACAAAATCAATGACACAATACAAATCCAAAAAATAAATAAATGGCAAACACAAATAACGGCAACACTGTGAACTTATGCAAATGAACATGTAAAATTTATTATCAACCACATTTCTATGTTTGTACCGTCAGCAAATGCATCTGCAAAGGTACTTGCAGTAACATATGCAACCACATTCCTCTGCTGCGTAGACTGTACAGGTAGCTCATATGTGGTTAACCTGCATATCAAGCCTGCATACACCTTTCATCAAATGCTTCTCCGAGATAAGTTGCATGTGCTCAAAAACTCCTTTCATCTTTGGTACCATGCAAGATAAGTTCCCTCCATCAGAATGAAAGACCCATGGAACGACGTGATCCCACTCTTACCTCTGCAAGAGTTCATGCCCTTGACCTTTGTCCAAGGAAAGCTCTATGCCTCCGCTCCATGTTTCATCTTCTATGCCTCCCTTCATGCGGCTTGGGTACATCGCCAAGTTACACCCAAGTTGCTCCGCACCTCGATTTACATTGAATTGATGATGGCCCTCACGCCCATCATTCCACGGGTCAACCCTCCATTTAAGTCCGATCTCCATATCAACTCCAAGTGTGCTTTCATTTGTGTTGCCTTGGATCGCTCCCCTACTTGATCTCGTAATGCATCCCCCAATACATTATCTCATGCAAGATCATATGACGATTCCCCACAACTCGCTCGGTCTGTTAAGCTTTGTGAAGTTGTTTTGAGGTACTCCTCAACATGTGCGGTCCGTTGCACATAGTTCTCTCTCTGGAGAGCCGGGACTTATCCCTCCCGAATATCTGTCCCGTTGAAACAACTTCTCTCTTCGCTTCCTTCTCTTTAAAAGTTTCGGAGATTACCATCCCCTTGGACTACTCCGCCTTGCTGAACAAACTGTGCATTATTCTCTCTCGCAAACGCACTTGCTAGATTGCGACTCCACGTCAATATAACCACCACTACACCCCTCAAGGCCTAACAACATGCTGAACTCATTACACACTTCAGTCTCCTACGGATATATCCTTCTCAAGCCGAAGAGAAAGTTTCAATACTCTATGGCGCCAAGCCTCCTACGGGATGGCCACGAACGCTCCATCGTTCGCATACAAGCCATTTCATGAGTATCGAATTCTTCGAATTAACAATTCCTCTCACCTCTATGGGCTTTGCACAACTTTTTCGGTCGCTGAACAGCCCATTCCACTTTACATGGTCTCATCCTTTACCAAGCGCCTCGCTTGCCTTGAGCACCATCAAGTATGGTTGCCAACGTTGAGCCATAGCTCAAACTCATCCATCTCAACCTTTGTACGCCACACATTCTTCCTAACTTGCTTGTCCTAGTGGTGCCTCTTGCGCGAAGGGTTGATCATTCCTCTGAATGTCAATCTCAGATGCTTGCTCCTCTGAGCGACTCCTTTTCCCTACATCTCCATAACTATTTTCCCCTAAACGGTCGCGCATGTTAGCTGCCCTCAACGCAGCCCCGCTAGGTCCCCCACGTTTGCATGTCAAGTGTTTCTATAAGTGTTTGTCTCGCTCTGATACCATTTGTCACGGACTTGGTTGGTTTTGCCTAAATCGTGCGGCACCCTTGCGTGTCCCTCCGTAAAGGTCAGTCTCCCCGAAATCTCCTATGGTCCCTTAGGACCTACAAAAGAGAAAACGGGTTAGAGAAAGAATCTCACTCGGGATCCACAAGTAATCATTTCAATAAACACTTCATATCCAATACAAATTATAAACAGAGTTTACAAGCTCTGAACGATCACACAATAAAAGATCCAAAATGGTCCACCACAGACCGAAATCCCCACAAGTGCCCACATGACACAACCTTTGTTTGCAAGCCTAGGACAACCATCAAACCCAACTAAAATTGGGCTATTAAGCCTACGACCGTCCCTCTACATGGTGTGCAGAGCATGAACAAACCAAAAGACACGGACATATATATGCATTACATTAAACACCCCGTTTATAGTTTTGTCCATGACAGTATGTCCAGCCTGGTCATGTCAAGCTGCATAAGACGTTAGCAAACTTTGAACAGGTCAAAGTGCAGTTAGTTGAGCTGCTACTAAAGATATAACATTATGAGACAATGTTTATATGACATGACTTTGACACATGATGTGTTAGAGACAATGTGACAGTAAATGACAAAAGTACACCAAAATGGGCATAAAAAACATATATAATCAGCAAGAGGACTGCTATGCTCAAATGAAGTAAACCAGTGGTTAACAATTATATTGAAAATCCAATTTGCAATAACTAGGGAATGAACTGCAGTTGAGGGTGAGATTTGGTGGCATGAAAAATTTTTTAAACAAAGTAGGGGTAAGGTGCCTCTTGTATAAATAACCTTATCTACTTTGGCTCATTCACCACGTGCACAGTACTAAATCCACTCTAATACCAATTTTCATGACTCGACGTCAAAGGTCCACTAGTACAAGAATCCAGATAAATGGTTCTATAATTATGTGAACCAGCAAGCCTGGACTATGAATAATGAGACCATCTAGCCTTTACACCCTTTTTCACTTCTGATGTAGAACTAACCAGGGTACCACACTTAAGAGTAATTCATATGAAATTGTTAAGGCATTATAGATTTCAGCATCTTCAATTCTTGCATTACTTGGAGTCTCATGCACTGACCAACTCTAGGTATACCTAGTCACTGAAGCAAACAAGACATAATATCTCAACCATCTGCGGCCCTTGTCATGAAGCAACAAAACATTTTGCATGCTTACAAAATTAGCGTATAATGCCACAGACCCAGGTCATGGAATAGGTTCCACAATATGATTCACAATGTACTAGTGTGTGATCTAACTTCCAAGAAAGGAAAATTATTCAGTTTTGTAGACGTCACATAAATTCCCACTAAACAAACACACTCTAAATTCCATTCAAGAATGGAATAACTGAAAACAACAAAATAATAAAACTAGATATTGTAGTTTTCAGATGTCCAAGACCATTATTTTGACCCAGTTGAATGTATAATTAATGGTTATTAAGTCCAAAATATCATAATTGATACAGTAATCAATTCAAGTAAATTAACCTGTACCATGACTCTTAAAAGGGACTAACCCTACTATCAACATACAAGAACCAAAGATATCCATGTACCAGGTTCTATGGTACATGCAACCAATGACCCACATTACAAATGACCATGGGATAAACCAGGCTCTAAAGCTTATAAAACACATTTTCAAAATAAAATCTCTTTGACCTATAAGAACCTAAGGCATCATAAATACCATATATTAAGGACCGAGGATTAAAAAAAAAGCATCAGCATATGCAATTTAGTCATTACTCACAAAAGGTTCTATGCACAGATTCACTATAATAATGTCAGGATCTCAATATACCCTGAAATATCAGACAAGTTTCACTATCAAACTTTAGCATAAATATCAAAAATGAAACTAAAGTCAGGAAAAAGAAAAGGGACAATCGTGAATCTTGAAGTACTTTTCAATTTTCAATTTTCATCATGACAAAGCTTTTCAGATATTTTTCTGATAGCATGTGTACATCTTAGATAGTAAAGACACAAAACCTACAGTCATTTGGATTCCATAATTTATGTGCCCTTCTGTAGAACTTCGACCACGCAGGTATCTCAATAACCGAAATGTTTGTAGATGCCCAGATCCTGCCATAACCTATTTTACAAAAATACATCATATGAATGGGATACAAGTTCAAAAATTTCTATAAAACCAGCATGATATGTGAACAGAAATATATATTATTAAAAAAATCTTGTAAAACTTATCACATATGAACCTTGAAAGCAATCTAAATCAATGTTTTAAAAACCTGGTCAGATGATGCCAGTATATACTACAGTTGATTTTTATTCAATGATATTGGTGATACAAGTCAATCGGTATGCCGCTCAATACGCTAGTACTACATCAGTCAGATAAATTACCGACACCGTTATTGAGCATGCATTTAAAACCATGATCTAAATCAACTAAGTATGAAGGAAACAACACATAGTCCTACCATAACAGAAATGGAAACAAAAAAAAAGGAAAACTTAGCAAGGTAATCATCAGTAAAATGCACAAACCCATATTACTGTTACTCAGCCTGTACAAAAAATTTGCAACAAACAGACATGTCAACATAGGTTCACATATAATGTGCAAAACAGACTGACACAACCCTCCCCTAAGGCTCAACACAGTGAAATCATTCCCTTAAAGATAAGAAGAAACGTATTTAACCCATAGTGGCTCCATGACTTGGTAAGCCTCAAGTTTCAAGAGGATCATGTGACTCTTACGATGATTATCTAGTATGAAAAAAAAAATTGCAGTCCATATCAGCCCAAATATGTGTATCATGCAATCATGTACACACCTATATATCTGCACATGTCATTTCATTTTCTTCTTTACAACAATCATCTGAACTATCATTTATGCTCATCATGTATAGACATGAGACATTACATTGCTCCAGTGTCTTATGACTTCACCCAAAAGTCTTATATCTTCACCCACTTCTTATTAGTTGTTGCATAAAAACTACTTAAAACTGGTATAAGATCAATGTTTTGGAATATAGCTTCTGAGAGTACGATCATGGTACCTCAAGACATGTGGTATGCAGCCAATTTAAATAAGTATTCACAACATTTATAAATGTAAGTCCTCTAATCCTATGTTCTTGTCCTTCACATCAGGTGACTAGGAGCCTTCTTGGCCTTCTCCAATTCAGCTTAAAGAAAAAAAGTATTAACTGCACCATGCTTGTGTCCTGTAAGTACGAACAAGACAGTAGACTAATCAAACCATCTCTAAAGTGAGTCAAACTCGTGTAGGTCACAAAGCATCCACATAGGTGTCTAATATATCATGAAGGGTTGATGTGGTAGTATTCGGCCCCTTAGTTCCCAGCCAAGCTATCCTATGCATTAGGACTGCTTCAATTAATGACCTGGAGCCTCCAAACCCACCAAGTTGGTTGGCCTTACCCTAAGCATGTAACTAGATCGATATACAAATAGGTGATGTCGCTCAGGTCTTGTCTGAAATTAAAATTCAACATCAAAGCACTATTGTATATCTTGTAACATTGTTCAGGCCACTTAAAAAGCTAAAATGGCCCAACCTATGCCTCCAGAATTATCTGACCATAGTGGTTACGGGGCAGAATAAATCTACCAGAATCCATGGCTGATCATACTAGGAAAGATAAAGAAATAAGGATTTTCATTCCTGAATGATTAGGTGTCACCTAAATAAAATATAAAATGAGGAAGAATCATTTAAAATGATATAGAAAATAAAATAAGAGAGAATCATTTAAGATAATATGGACATGTGCTCCGAAGAAGAGGTGAAATGATTAGTAGAGAGACCTAAAAAGACTTCAATAGAAACTATAAATAAATGTTAAAATATTTATAACTTAACTAAAGATATGACTCTTTATATTTATCTCGATCGTGGCAAAAGATCCAAGCAATCAGTCTCAAACAGTTGACACAATGACACGTTATGGCTTTGTTGTTGTTGTAGCCCCTGACTGATCTAATAAGGATTTGCCAAAGGGTGCATCTTACCATAAGCAGATATAAGCATTGCCCATCTTTTGCCATAAAAGAAATTTCTATTATCCCTACCTTAATAGGATCACACCAAAATTAGAAATTTGTTTTCCGATGGACAATATGTGACTAGAACATCAGAATCCATGACTAATGGGAAAAAAGGAAAGTGTACTTCACCTTTTTAGGAACAACCATGAACCTTATAAGGGCTACAAAGTAGCACGGGTTATCGTTTTGTGGCATGTGGTTATGTTGACACCTTTCTACCTACTCTAACCCCCCTGCTTAACCATGTTTTAGTATCATCAGTGTCTCTGTTAGAACTCTTGCAGATTCTAAACTTGGAGTTGATCTCTTTAGGGGATCGGCCTCCTTGGAACTCTATAGGGGTTCCTCCCTCCAAGTTGCTGCTCAAAGGCTACAGAAAAGATTCATCTATTGCTTATCAAAAGAGGAGGAATACATGGCTATTTATAGGGTTTCTAAACCCTAACTCCTAATAGGACTCCTACTTCTAACCAACTCCTAATAGGACTTCTACTCAAGACTCCTATTCCTTTACAACTCCTAATTCACCTCTTTAATAGAGGTCGGTTTAGGTAGGTTTTACATGAATGTCCCTCTCAATTAGGACTCTCCTAGCTAGAGTCCTAACAGACCCGCCCTCTTCAAATCAGCCTTGTCCTTGAGGCTGACGATTCATGAATTTTGGGAATTTGATCTTCAAGTCGTCATAGTTCTCCCAAGTGGCATCTTCTGTTGGTAAGTTCACCCACTGTATTAGCACTTTAGTAGTAGATCATCATCGTCGAGTCACGATCCGTCGATCGATAATGGCACTTGGCTGGGTCTGAAATTCTCCTTGGATAGTCATATTTGGTGGGTGGCTTTGGACTGTCTCCAAGCACCTATTTACAACTTTTGTCTGGCCGTTGATTTGTGGGTGATATGCCGTACTCTTTTTCAATTTAGTACCCTGCATATGGAATAACTTTGTCCAAAATCTGCTCGTGAAGATGTAAGTAGAATTTATCATAAGCACAATGCGTCCCTTATAGTGTAATTCTTTTGAGTCCCAATTGTAATGAGCCACGGAGCTTGGTGCTTCCTCGAATTTTTTTATAATCTTACTAGTCTCTGAATCTTCCTGCCATTCCATCTTAATATCCTCAAGGAAGTCACTGGTAAGAAGTGAAACGGCAGAAACTTCAGCTTGCTCGGGTAGCTGCGAAAGCGCATCTGCAAGAACATTCTCTTTCCCCTTTTTGTAAGTTATTTCATAATCAAATCCAAGAAGTTTTGTTACCCATTTTTGCTGCTCAGGGGATGATATCTTTCACTCCAAAAAGTACTCGAGGCTTTTATGGTTGGTTTTAATTTGAAATCGTCGACCAATCAAGTAGGGTCTCCACCTCGTTGCTGCGCGCACAATGGCGAGCATCTCCTTATCATATGTTGACTTATTTTGATGGGAGGGAGATAATGCCTTGCTAGTGTATGCGAGTGGTCGACCATCTTAGATGAGAATGGCTCCAATTCCGACTCCAGATGTGTCGACCTCAATAATGAAGGGTCGGTTGAAATCTGGTACTGTTAGCACCGGCGTCGTCATCATGGCTGCCTTAAGTTTGTCGAAGGCAGCAGAGGCTTTGTCTAACCATTGGAAGACATCTTTTTCCAGTAAGAAAGTAAGTGATGCATTGATCTTTCCATAGTTTTTCACGAACTTACGATAGTAGCCTGTTAAACCCAGAAAGCCATGTAGCAATTTTATGTTCCTCGGGGTAGGCCAGTTTTGCATTGCTTCAATTTTGAAGGGGTCCACTGTCACACCATCTTCTGATATGATATGCCCAAGATATTCCACCTTCTGTTGAAGAAAGCAAAAATTCGTAGTGGTTGTTGTGTGTTCAAAAGGTGGTTTTCGGTATGTCTTCTTCGCACACTCATATTTGATGATACCCGGATCAAAGGTCCAGCTTTGTGAAGATTTGTGCTCCCTTTCATCTAGCAATTCATCTGCTCTTGGAATAAGGTATTTGTCCTTGATGGTTATGCCATTGAAAGCTCGGTAATTAACGTATATTCGCCATGTTCCGTCCTTCTTGCGTACAAATAGCACTGGTGAAGAGTAGAGGTTGCAACTTGGCCGAATAACTCCTGTTTCGAGCATCTCTTTTACAATCCTTTCTATTTCATCCTTCTAGAGATGTAGATATTGATATGGCCGAGTATTTGCTGGAGGTTTGCCTGAAAGAATCGTTATATAATGATCATGCCGACGGGTAAGAGGTAGGTTGTACGATTCGTCAAATATATCTAAAAATTCAGCAAGCAAAGGAAGTAGGTTTGGATCTTCAAATTCTATTGGCTCTCCCTTAGTTTGCTGCTCAAGTTGTACAAAAAATCTGCTGCATGCTTTATGCAAAACCTTCTCCATTTGTTGTGTGCAAATCGTCGTTACGTCGCCCCCACGTTTCCCGTTCAGTATCACCTGTTTCTCCTTACTGTAAAATTTCAAAATTAGTTGCATAAAATTCCAAAAAATATCACCTAATGTCGTCAACCATTTAATTATGTGCATGGCCTCATGATCATCAAGAGGGAGAAGGAAGAAATATGCAATTATCTCTTGGTAAGGCCTCATGATCAGCAATAGTTTCACTTGCGGGCGCCTACGATCATACTTCAAAATCCATCTGGATAGTAAGGCCATCTGGATAGTAACCTTGCGGGCGACCTTAACATCAAACCTGCTACAATTCTCGATAGGTAAGGCCATCTGGATAGTAACCTTGCTGTTTAGAAAGTTACTAGTACTGCCCGTGTCGATGAGAACAGTGATCGGTTGTTGTTTGAGAAGGCCTCCAACTTTCATCGTTTGCGGGTTTGAGTAGCCGGCTAGTGCATCTACCGTAACTTCGGTCGGTTGTGGCTCTTCTTCTGCATCTTCTTCTTCATGTTCAAGGCTCTCTTCTGGATGTTCAATGACCTCTTCTTCTATTGGTTCAATCATAAGTCTCCCTTTACTACAGCGATGCTCATAGCTCCACGGCTCGTCACAATGCCAATATAACCCCTTCGCATATCGCTCCCGAAGCTCTTCTCTTGTTAACCTCTTTGGTGTAGGGACTTGGTCGACAGTAGGGGGTGCTAAGGGCTTCAATATCACTGGATGAGGAGCGACCCTAGTCCTCCGAGCTTCATGGTTCAATTGCTCCTCTTGATGTCGTGCGAAAGAGATGGCTGCCATAAGCGTACACGGTTGTCACGCTTTAACTTCTCCTCGGATCTCCGGCTTCAAGCCCTCAATGAAGGTCCTCAATAGCTGTTTTTGAGACCAATCACGAGTTTGATTAGATAACATTTCAAACCTGGTTTGGTACTCCTGAATGGTGGAGGTTTGTCGGATCTTTGCTAGTTGTCCGTCAATATTCTCGTAATCGGTTGGTCTGAAGCGGATCAGCAGTCCTTCTTTGAATTGTTGCCATGAAAGGACTCCATAAGTATGTTCAAACCAGTCAAACCACTGTATAGCATCCCCTTCAAGATGTATAGCTGTAATTTTTACCATAGATGCATCCGCGATTTTGTGGTACCGAAAATATCGCTCCGCGCGCGAGATCCAACCAATTGGGTCTCCTTCCCATCTAGGGAATTCCACTTTCATGCATGGATAGTTGGGGTTGGTCATAGAGCTTCCCCTCTCTTGGAAGTCATGTCTTCGGGCTTGATGCGATTGGGCAAAGCTCTCTCCTTGATGTGATTTCTTCGGGCTTAGTGGTTGGCCCAATCCGAGTTCGGTAAATAGCGTCCGAATCTTATCCTCTATTCGCGCATCGAAAGCTTCGAATTTAGCATTGATTACCTCCTCAGATGCCGTAGTATATGCCGCCAAATCTGTGATGTTAAGATCTCTCTTTTGTTGTCGGGTTAAAGGCATGTATTGGTTGAGAGAGGTGATGGTCGAAAGGGTTGGTGGATTAGTGGATGTAGGCTACGGTTTAGGCTTGTTTTGTGGCTATTTTGGGTGTAGTTTGAGAGTGTGGTTTGGTGGAGTTTTAGGGCTGTGGATGAAAGTTTTGGATCTGTGGTAGATGGTAGCAAAGGTTTGATAGAAATCAGTGGAAGTTGCAGCAAGTATGTGTTGTCTTGTAAGAGTAGAATTGTCGTCGAATAAACAACGGTTTCTCGATGTAATTTCCACCAAAAACTTGAGAGAATTGAGGAGGGAATTGATAGCAAAATCACAGTTTATATGACAGCAAGGATGTCTAATTTAATCAAGAAAATTTAGACAATATAACAGTAAGGAAATTGGTGCAAGTTGCGATTGCAGAATTCTCGTCGAAAAATTTCAGCGACTTATGACGAAAATTTACAACAACACAAAATCATTTTTAGAGATGAATTCCTTGATATATCAATCTTAGATAGAAGCCAAGATGATATATGAAGTGTAGAAGAAATTTCATTCAAAAAAGATTGCAAAAAAATGGGTTAAGGTAACAATATGCGGCTGAAACTTTCTGCAGCACAAATTTTTAAGTATAGCAGATTGGACGTAAAAGATCAGTGGTTTATATTGAGAATTTTTTGATGAAACCAAAGGGAAATCCACTGTTAGGAAGTGTCAAAGCTATCATAAAAATTTTGTAGAGATTTGGATAGAAACAACGTAGTATCAAGATCAAACAAACAGTGCTATGCGGCTGAAATTTTACAGTGTAGATTTTCAAGTATAGCAGATTAGACGTAAAATATCAATGGTTTATATTGAGAATTTTTTGACAAAACCAAAGGAAATCTGCTGTTAGGAAATGTAAAAAATGTCATAAAAATTTCGTAGAGATTTGGATAGAAAAAACACAGTAGCAAGATTAAACAGACGGTGCTATACGATTGGAATTCTGCAATGTATCTTTCGTCGTAGAGATGAAAACTTTATGACGAAAAGTTTATGTAGCAATATAGGAATAATTTTTTTGGGATTTTCAAATAAGGATAACTAAATTACAGCAACAGTAAGGTAGAAAACCAGAACCTGTTGCAATTCACGGGGAGATCAAAGGATGATCCGTGGTGGTGGAGATGACGACGGAATTTGGCAACGATCTTTTAAGCAATTGTGGGAATTGCTTTGGGCGGTTGTGGAGAGTTAATGGATGGCTGTGGAAGGGCAACGAGATGCCAAGAACGCTGCTCTGATACCAGGTGTTAGAACCCTTGCAGATTCTAAACTTGGGGTTAATCTCTTTAGGGGATCGACCTCCTTGAAACTCTATAGGGGTTCCTCCCTCCAAGTCGCTGCTCAAATGCTGCAAAAAAGATTCATCTATTGCTTATCAAAAGAGGAGGAATACATGACTATTTATAGGGTTTCTAAACCCTAACTCCTAATAGGACTCCTACTCAAGACTCCTATTTCTAACCAACTCCAAATAGGACTTCTACTCAAGACTCCTATTCCTTTATAACTCCTAATTCATTTATAAGAAACAACCTCCTAACCCTAGTCGGCCTCTTCACCTCTTTAATAGGGGTCGGCTTAGGTAGGTTTTACATGAATGTCCCTCTCAATTAGGACTCTCCTAGCTAGAGTCCTAACAGTCTCACCAATAATTGTCAATACCTTTTTGGTGCAGCATGCACTGGATGCTTGACACAACTATCATTGTTTGCTAGTCAACTATAGTTATACAGTTTGAACTTAAGGTTATATAGCATCAAAACAAACTAGAAGAACCTTTTTTATCCACTTATTCAATGAAAAGATGTATAAAGAGTTCTTAATCAACCTCACAAATGCATTATGTGCCTATTAGAGAAGGCAATCCATGAAAAGTTGGTCCCAATAATAAAAATGCACGATCAGATGTTGTAAATTTATGTTATAAAAGAAACAAATGTGTTAGAATATGTAGAAATTTGGGTAATATTAGTGATATGCAAATAACAACATTATTTGATCTCATTAAAGCAAAGAGAAATGAAAATTCTAACCAAAGAGAGAGAAAGAACAATAAGGTGCAGGCATATCTCTGAAGTGCCACGGTCCACGTATTGTAGCATTCCTTTTGGTAAGGTAATGTTTGTTGTTGCCGGCACATGCTTAATCTGCATAGGTATCAGTCAATGTTACATCCTTCAAATAGATTGCATAATTAACCAATAGGCACTGTCACATATGATGACGAAAGTTTAGAATTAAATTAAACCTCGTTCAGAAAATAGATTGCATAATTATATAGCAGCTCTTGGGCTTCTTCACTTTTGGTGCCAGCATACTTTATTCCTACAAGCAGGTTCAATGCTGATTAATGAAAGATAAGCAACAAACACACACTTCAAAATATATTGAAGCCTTAGGTAGGTGAAGAAATACTAAAGAGCTAAATTAACAAAAGCATTTGATCAAACCACAAAAATTATACATTTAAATATAATGTTCCGATCTTTTAAATATGTGTAAATAGATAGATAGATAGATAGATAGATAGATAGATAGAGAGAGAGAGAGAGAGAGAGAGAGAGAGAGAGGGTAGCATTGAGAGGATATTAAAGGGGGAGATTTTTGAATTAGAAAGACCTGCTTCATTTTGGATTAACTAAATACTGCACAATGAAGTTGACATTATTAAGTTATACAGCATAGTGATAGATGGGATTGCTAAAAACATGGTTGCATATGGAACTGAAAAAGATAAAGAAGCTCCTGCCAATGATGGACCTCACACATACAAGCAAAAGGACTGTTTCTACGACTAAAATCTTGGTCATTCAGGTTCCAAATGAGCAAGTTTACCATGGCACCAAGGCTCACCTCTCATACTCTTGCATACAGAATAATTTTTTTAAAAAAATTGGATGATATGATCATTAGTTCTGAAAAGAACCATCAAAGAAGCTGGGATTGAAAGTCTTCATAATAGAAATTTGATGACAACTGAAATGGAAGTCTGCAATGAGAGCAGAATAAAGTACAGTTGAACAGTCCACTGTGAAACAAATAAGAAATATTGTGATGTATTTGGAGGTATTAAATCATGGGTGAGGGTTAGAAACCAGAGACCAAAGCTGAATGAACACTCAGAAAAGGAAGATCAAAAAGGTTCCGAATGCTGAATCACTAAAAGAATTATGACATACAGATTTGACAACCTACATTAATGCGAATGTACTTTAAATCAAGATATGCAATACCATATTCTACCGGTGTTTCGATGTTGGCTTGGTACGGTACGGTACCGGTGTACCGAGCGGTACACCAGGGTGTACCAAACAGTTTTATATATTTTCTTCCTTACTGTAGCACTGTAGCACTACTACAGTATAATACTGTAGCACTGTAGCACGTCCGTCCGGTACTGGGCGGTCCGCGTACCGATATACCATCGGACCGATACGTACCACCCGTACCGGGCGATACCATTCGGTACTGCATACCATGCTTTAAATTACAGAAAACTTGGTCAAATCCCACCTAAGCAAAGATGAGAAAGAAGCAGCCTTTTTCAACATATACTAGATATGTAACCATCATAGATGTAGAAACTAAATTACAATATTACTGAAGTAACTGTGATGAAGAGATTGTTCAAATACCAAGTGAAATGCAAGCACCAGCTACTATGTTCACATAGGCCTGAACAACAGCTTCAGCATCAAACTCATCATCATCAACTACTCCATCTAATCTCAAAACCCCTAATTTGATAATATCAGGAATTTGAGATTCAATCCAGTTCCTAGATGGCTGCATGCTGAAAATGTGTGAAAGTTAGTATTACCAATGAGTCAACACATGAGTATATAAATAATAAACAAAGTAAATTACTTGCTCCACATAATCAAATTCCGTGTGATGACACGAAGCATGATAAAATCAGGCCTCACATACTGCAGATCAAAGTGAGTTACTGGAAGATGGAGTCTAGACACCATTTCTTCTGATTCTGTCTGTAATATGAAATTGAACAGCATAACAAGCCAAATATATATTGCGTAAAGAAACAAGAAACACAAATACTAGTACCCATTTGTTGCCTGCCCATTATGTAGCATATTGTTTATAGAGAGAAATTACAATACTTGAAAATTTTTCTTCGTAGTAGAAACTCTACCTTCATAAATATCAGTGCTAGTGCAATTGTAGCACCAGGAGCAGTTACATCAACATTTATGTGAGCTCCATCCACCATCTGGATAGAGAACGACAAATTATTTTTATATGTCAATACTTAATCATTAAATCTTCTAGGATACTACATAAATTAGGTGAAACTCTAATATAATTGACAAAAACTATTCAGCAAGAAAAAAAATGTACTGCAGCAAATGTGTCACCTGCCCAAGAATGCGGATGTGATCATCTGTTGTTTGTGACACTACTGAAGATTTCCCCTACAAAATAAAACCAGTACAGTGTTGGAAAAGCTAACAAAAACTGAAGATAATTATTAAAGATAGTCCAAATTAATATCATTTTATTAAGACAAGCAGAAGATGTACATTTTGAACTCCTTTCTCGCCAATATAGTGAAAAAGTCGATCCACAAAACTGTCAACAAAACCAAATGCACCTTTCCCACGACCTTCCGTGAAGCATTCATTCAGTCACTAAGACAAATATAAAAAAAATTATGTTCCAACAGATATTACAAACCTAAAGCTACAAGTCCCAGTGCATATCCAGCAGCAACAGCATATCCTTCTCTTTCAAGCACATTATCACCACCACTTCTTCGACCTATCTCTCCCTGCAAACAATTAAATGTAACATCTGAACATAAATTATTCAACTTTGAAATTAGAATGAAAAACTAAAAGTGTTTTTGACATATTTTACAAATGGAAAATCCTCAATAAGTAGATGCTCGATGCAGAAAACAGAAACAGAATATGCCTGTATTTAGTGAGCTCAACATAGAATTTGAATAAACAAGAAAATATGACATACTAAAGCAGCATGCATGTGAAAGCATATTACCAACCTGATAAGTAGTTTTAGATTTCAAGTAATAAAAATGAAAACCCTGAAGGCAAGAGCCTAGTACAAAAACCAGCATATGCAGGTAATAATCCCAAGGCACTTGGATATGTATAAACATATAAAACCACAGTATTTTGAACATGCGGGTATGTGGCTAAGAAAAACTCATATTTAGACATGCAGTGTACAAGAACAGGTTACACGAATAGAGCAGGAGACATTCAGCCGCACCTCCCAGCCATGATATTGTTATCTTGAATTCACAGAGTAGTCACAATTATATTTAGTCATAATTATATCTCTGAAAATCAATTTTGATTTTATGCTTGGAAGATAAACAGAGGAAGCTACATATTTATTGAGACAATTAATGGAAACGTACAAGGAGACAATTAATGGAAACGTACTAGAAGAAGAAAGATTTGCATATTGTTTCTATTGATTTAAAGAAGGCTTACGATAGAGTTCCTAGATATAGTGGTGGATCTAGAAAAGAAACATGTTTCTACTAATTATATTCATGTTATACAAGATATGTATAATAGTGTAGTCACACAAGTGATCACACAATACTTTATTTAATAGAACTTCTTGGATTAAAAAGAAATTTTAATCTACTTTACTTAATATTCTTTATTATAAAAAAAATCTGTGTGATCATCGGGTACCTCTTAGATTAAATAGAAATGTTTATAGGATCATTGTTAAACCAACAATACTTTAATTTATGGATTTGAATGTTGGACAGTCAAGAAATAACATACACAAAGTTTTTATTGTCAAGATGATAATATTGCATGGATGTGTGAAATTACTATGAAAGATGAGAAAAGAAATGTGTTTATTCGAGGAAAATAGTCTAACTTCAATATAGGATAAGATAAGAGAGGACCATATAAGGATATATGCTAAGGAGATGCATACATAAAGATGAGAAAATACTAATATTAGTAGTACGAGAAGAAGTGGAGGGAGCACTAAAAAGTCATTATTAGAAACTAAAAATAACAATTTAAATTTTTTAATTTAATTAAAAATATATTTTTTTAAGAGCTTAATGGCAATAAAAGATCAATGTGGTTGGCCCTAAATAGTTGAAACTTTACAGCTTTATTGTTGTTGTATACCAATGAACAAAGTCTTCTATAGATACAAAATATAAAGGGTCAGTTTCATACCTAGAACCATCAATATCTCACCCAATCTTTTGGCATTTACGTTGATGAGGTTTAAGGTCATCAACATGTTGATTGTATCTGACATAATTTCAGGTAGACACTAGAAAGTTTCTGAAAAATAACTGAATACCTAGACATAATTGAAATGAAGAATATTTTCATTCAATTCATCTATTATATTCATTAAATCAAAGTAAACCCTAGACACTAAGAGATTGCTAAGACTCCATGAGATGTAGAAAAGGATGAAACAAATGATTGACCATCTTGACATACGGCATATGTTTAGTTGGCTGAAAGCCAATACTTCAGAATGACTCCCAAACAACAGTTCTTTAATTATGCAGTAGACAGTGATCCACCAGGTCTACATCACTTTCTATTTATATGGAGTGAAAACACAATGTAGGAGAATCAGCAGGAAACAATCATGGTTTATAGTATCAAACATCTATCCTGAGCCGGCTACTTCCTATGCAAGTAAAAGAAAAGGCCTAACACAAATTATACTGTTAATAGTATCAAACATCTATCATGAACTGGCTACTTCCCATGCAAGTAAAAGAAAAAGCCTAACACAAATTATACCTCAGTACACAAAGCACCAATTAATGGATTTGTTGGAGCAATAATGAGTATTCTGTTATAAGCACAAAGACAAATCAGCTTAACATGAGAACTAGACACATCAAGAAACAAGGCACAGAACAGTGAAGTACAATGTCATCCGATGATGATGAAGGCTACACAAACTAGACTATAATTTTTGCTCTGAAATGTCATTCAAATCAGTTATGACCCCCTTTTTTGTGACTTATAACCTTCAGTCCCTAGTTATATTAGCACTTTCATTGTACTTGATAGGAGTGCCAAAATCATTTGCACGCACTAAATAATATCTTATCTTAGATTTCAACAACCCAGAAGACATTAGAGGACTTAATGTTTTTCAAAAAGTTGCAGTGGAAATTCATCATTTACATACCAGAAGTATCTTCATGGTGAATGGATGGGCTGAACCTTCATAGAGAAGCCCAATAGCCACTAGTGCAGCTGACTAAAGACCATTTGACAAAAAAAGATCAAATCAGAATCATAAACATTTTATTTTTTGCCAAGTGTGGCATCAGTAAACACAGAATTTTAGACGACACAACTTCAAAAAGAAAAGATGTGACAAAACAAAATTGAAACTTACAAGAGAAAACATGAAGAACAAATTTAACTAATGATCTTAGTAGTTTAAACAGATACCATAGTGTTCCATATTTTCAATCCGTAAAGTGGCATAATAAGAAACCGAATCGTATAAACTAAACAAATTTTCACATCAATACAAAGTTGCCAATGAATGTTGAAAGAGCATGTCATCCATATAAAGGATTTTATAAGTGTACATTGATCGGTACAGACTGGTACTGACCAGTACAACAAACCAACCGGTCCATGGATGATCCAAAACCAATTGTAACCAATTGGTACCAGTCTCACCGACAGGTATGTGTATTGGTACTCCAACAGGCCATTAAGCATATAGCCTGTAGACCGATCCCATCTTCAAACTGGATTTGAAGCATCCAGCAGAAGTCTTTCCTCATTTTCTCATATGATACCTATCATTCTCCACTGCTCTCGCAGATCCCAAGGTCTTCTTGTCACATCAGACCTGGACATCAAGGATTCTTGGCATATGTCTCAAATTTAAGGAAAATATGAGCATGAAAGATACTACTTGCTCTCAAAGAGAAGTAGCTTCCTCATAAAGGAGACCCATCCTATGAAATTTGCAAAATATGAGATAATTTAAGATCACATCAGAATAAGTATGGCATACAAGGATTTTGAAATTGATCACAGGAAAGATTAAGTACAACCTATGAGGACAAATCATTTGATCAAGAAAAAAATAATGCCACCAAAATGGTGATGTCTGCATGTAAGGTTTGTACAACATACTTGATCTCCACATATTGGATTTCCAAATGTAATTACCATTGCCGACAGAGGTGCTACATTGGCCATAATCAGGTATAATTGGATGGAGGAACTAGCATGCATAATTGATAACTTGAAAAACTTTCATATAAAGAACAAGAACTGGAAGGCGTTTATGCAAAATCAAAATATTTAAGGAACTGGGTGAGTTGTTTTATGACAAAGTTGACTATGATTAGAAAGATTCTCCAATTATATATCACCATTTGCTCTTTCAGTAGATGGATTATCAAAAATTCCACTGAAAAAGAGTATCTATAATTATATACTAACAGAAAAACCAAAAAGCTTGAATAGGCATAACTATTGTTTGCCTCGGGAGAATATATGCATATCAGAAAAAGAGAAGTACCTGCAAATTTGTTGGCAATTCCAACTCTGGAAAGGATAACTGGTGTCGAGTGGGAACATGGAGGTAGAGTATCTAAAAGACAACAATAAGGTTAGCTACTTTAATAGATTACATTACAAATTTTGATAGCCTACATCCACTGAACAAAGCTATATGAGACTAATGAGCACCATAATTACAGAAATCAATACACATCTTTAATATATCTGATACTTGTCATGCAGCAGCTACAGTCATCTGAAACACTGGGTTAAACTATTCAAAATGGATGAACAATGTTGGAATCAACAGCGAAGTGAGGCAGATATACAAGAAAATAGTATGTTGAAGTAATTTGATACACATAAAGATGTCTGTGTATTCAGAATAATCTCGCAACAATTAAGGTGAACTGTAAAAGCTTAGTTTCAGCATCAACATTCAAGATTAGGAACCATCTCTACAAGAGCAACCATTCAAACATTCATGTTACTGTGGGAAAGACAAGACAGTGAACATCTACCAACAATATAATGACAGGATTTCTCACTAGCAATCGTCCATGACTTGTGCAAAATAGAGCCCTTTTGCAAACCAATACTCTACAATCTCTTAGGTGGACTGCTAATTACAAGCCAGTGTACAAGATGGGCCAATGTTGTACTAGCTCAAGCCATATTTGGCATTACTAAGGATGTCTCTGCAACCCATAGGAGAGGAACCATATAAGACACAAGTACCCGAACCAGCCTGGACACAGTTAATCGATTAACCATACAAGAGTCTCCAGTTAAAGTAAGTCATAAATTTACATGTCTAAATATCAAGACAAGCAGTAACTACTAGTAGCATTTATTTTGTATCACAACTGGATTAACTACTCTGAGGCATGCCATTATATCCCAAATGGGTACCATAAAACATTCAGAAACAAGAAAAATAAATATAAACAATAATTACCAATGGGGTAACTAAAAGAGGCATTCCATAATTTTACTTCACCCAGAGTAGAATTTGCATTACTCCATACCATGATTTTCATTATAACAAAACAAAACCTTGAAAGTGAGCAATCAATACCAGTATAATTTCCAATTCTGTTTATAAAGGTCAGCCATAATCAATAATCTCGTAAATAGAAGAATATTGTACACCACAACAGACCTCAATTTCAAAAATGTCAGATCAATCAAGCCTTGTGCCAGATGTTGTTGGCTCATAAGGTCAAGCCAGCAAAAGTAGTTTGTTTAGTTCAAGCAACATCAAAGGTGAATAGAAAAGGCACAAGAAGCTCAAATCTCTTGTGCATCTTTGAAAGCCAATTATTTAATGTCCTAGAAGCTACCTTTCATGATCAAATGAAAATATTTACAGCAATTTTCAGCTTGCTAATACAATCAAAAGCACATTGCTTGGATTTGGAGTAGGATACAGCAAACATTTAGGACATAATTGATGCTACAATTATATAACAAATACATTTTTTTTCTGAGGCAAACAGCCAATACATTTTCAAAGCCAGAAAATTTTCAATGGCCTTTCAATGTACTCCTTCAAATGATAGCAAAAGAAACTGCACTAACAGTTCCAAGAGATAGAACTTGGAAGCATCAGCATGTCTTACCCTGGATATTTCAGGATGCATAGTTCCCCGATACGATGCTGCCACACCAAGCAGTACTCCAACTGTAGTGATGTCATGCTCCTATGCCCCAAAATGTAAAATAGTCATTAGAACAGTTTGATAAAGCAACATTTTTGTGTTAAATAGGTAATGCAAACATATAATCAAGCACGCATATGAATAAGGAAATGTGAAAGTCCATTGTAGAAAAAGAAAGTAAAAATTCTTTCTTGGCTAAAGAATTTAAATTCACTTTTTACAAGCTATATAGAAGAAAAAATCAGAATGCTCTGCAACCAACATTGTAAAATATTCATTCTGCTTTTAATTCTTTTAGTTTCCCCTAGCTTTTCACGACTTGATCTCTTTCAACCGATTCTCCTCCTCCCGTCAAATGCACCCCTTTTTGTTTTCCTGCCTCCTAATTCCACATTCTTCACCTAGTAGATCAAGATTTAGACTAGAAATGTAATGACATCTACTCTCTCTATTTTACCTCCTCCTACATCCACAATCAATAAATCAAAAATTTTTAGGCTCATTGTAATGACCAGGCTACCTGCTTAACACATCTAAGCAGCCACCAATATGGCCCAAGACTTGCTTATAAAGCAGGTAAACATCTTGTGACTCACAGAAGAGGAAAGGTTTAACAAGATAATAAGAATGTCCATATTAGTATGAGTGTGTGTTTATATAGATACACTTATGTATGTTTCATCCATGGTTTGCAATACCGTATCATACCGCTCAGTACAGGCAGTACATACCGGTCCAATAAAGGACCGGTATGAGCAGTACATCGGTATACCTTAGCGTACTATGTATCAATATGCTCGGTACAACTTAGTATAGCTCGATACATACTGTGCCGATAGCTAATCGATACACCGGTACGATACGGTATTCAGACCCTTTGTTTCATCAAACATAAAATGTATGTAATGACTCAACCCTATTTTTCTATTTTATTTGCAACAAACAACTTATCTGAAACTGTAAAATATTTTAAAGTATATCCATATTTATTAGTATCCAGGATATATGGAACCACGGTTGCAAATATCAGGAGATCATGATCATAAATTGGAATCACAATTCTTACATGGCTTCAGAATTGTAGAGATTCTAAAGAACACAGATCAAGCCTCATGCAAGACTCCTGTTACTAAGGGCAAAAAAACTTTTGAAGCTCGAGTTACTAGTAGTAGGATATCTAAATCATATACACTGGTCTGCATTGTTATATCCAATTTACGGCTACTCAGGTGGTATCATGCTTAGAAATTTTCTTGATAATGACCAATCTGCCATCATCAACTTCCCTCGCTGATGATCTAATGCAACACGTACTTCATGTGATGAATTTATGTTTCATGACATCATGCTTTTGGAAATTTGTAGATGTAATTATTCTCCAGAGTTTTTCATGTTATTAAATCTACTCTTTAATTTTGGATTTATATGAACCATGAAATTATATTTCAAGATAGTGTTTGTAAATCTTAAATGTATTTCACGTTTTTTTAGTAATTACTTGTTATAATGTGATTCAGTTTTAAAGTAAGACTCAATGACCAGCGGGTCCCTGTGGTTTATAGTAGTCACAGCAATGACCACCATGACAGACTTAATAGGACTCACAGGTACCTCAGGTTTAAGACAATGTCCATAGCTGCCTTTTCAAGTAGATAGTTTAGGTCCCAAGAGAATACAATATCAAGAATGATAGATGTATAGACTTGGCTGTCTAATTGTATGTTAAGAACTAGCTGGCAGAACATAGTGTAACATGTTTAATCTGTGTTATTAAAGAAACCCAACTATCGAATTATACCTGAGTTAAATACCGATATACATCAGTCATAGCCAAAGAACATAAGTGTCCATGAAGGCCTAAGGCTAGAAGAATCCCTGCATGTGTAAAGCTTGGTTCCTCAGGTTTGTTATATTGAATCCAAGTTCTTGACATTTTACCCTGCACAAGCATAGAGATTTTAGTCAATGCAAGCAAGTATATCTTGTGAAATAGTCATCTGACAAAAAAGGACTGGATTTTTCAAAATACAAATGGAAAGAGGAGCATTCAAAAGTAAAACAGCAGCAAATAAAATCAACCTCGAAGGGCGCCAATCTTAATCCAGCAGCAACACCATTATGAAACTCGGGCCAGGATCTGAGTTCTAAAATATTTCTCAAGTTTGGATCTAGGTTTACCTAGTCAACAACAGCATGAAAAAGAGTAAGCGCTATACAATAATGGGACAAAAGTTGAAGAGGTGACACAATTGCTAAAGTTGTCAACAAACACGACCTATAAACTAGTAAAAGAGGTTACAAAACTGAATCAAATGAAAAACCATATATGAAAGTGGCCAATAAACAAAACAGGTACCTTTAGAGGAAAAGAAAAAAAATGAAAAATACTGCTCATACACAAATTTTACTTGATAAACAAAGAGAAACTGTGAATATCTATCAATGCAACCACCAAGTTTTTCATGTAACACAGAAACAATCTTCATACTGCAATTCAATCTATTAAAGAGAATTAAGAAACTTCTATTTATCATAACCTTCTATTTAAGAAAGTTATTTAAGAAAGATGTATTTATCATAACCTTCTATTTAAGAAAGATGTAGAGAAGCACTAAATTTGGCATGTGCTAAAATACTAGAGTTACAATTTGAGTTGATTTCAGCATTTTATATAACAGTAGCCACAAAATACGTGGCTAAGGTGCCATTGACCTTCTAGGTGCTAGGTAGGCATCCAGGCAATTGCCAAAATAGGCAAGGTCATATAGCAACTTCATCCAATGACAATGGCAACAACTCATAATTGCATTACAACAACAATAACAACAATAAAACATAATGTCCTAACTATTTGAAGTCAGCCGCATAGACATTTTGGTGCCGGTGAACTCAGAACAAAGCAATATCCTTAGTTAAATTATGAAATTTTATATTTTTTTTATAATATCTATTAAAGTCTTCTTATATCTCTCTACCTCCCCTTGCACCATTAATACTCTCTCAACTATTGGTCTCCTTATCACATGCTCAAATCATCTTACATTATACTCTATTAAAGTCCTATCTCACCCAGTGACTGTCGTTTTGCCTGAACTGATACGAAATGGGCAGCACATAGCGGTCCGAGCATTGATCGATACACAGACTCATCCCGACTCGATCCACTGCATAAAAGGAAAGTGTTAAACTCTAATTCCCACTTCTCACACGAGCCTCGCCTCCGCAAGGATCACGAGCATCACCTCCACATTTGCAAGGCTCGCGAGCATCGCTTCCGATGTTGCGATCAACAGTACATGAAGCGACACCTCTGCCTCCACAGGGCTCACGAGCGTCGCCTCCAATACTAAGATTGACGCTTCTCACGCAAGTGACTAACGACGACCTCCACTTGTCGCGACTTCACTGCACACCGCCATGTCTCAAGTAGCTCTCTTCTCTTCCTCTTCCTCCCTCCTCCGTCGCTTCCTCTTCTTCCTCTTCCTTATTCCTCCATCGTCCATTCGTCCTCTCCTTTTTTTTCTTCCTCTCCAAAACACTGGTTCTTACCAATGTACTATGTGTTTATAAACTGGTATAGATCAATACATACCGACCCGAATCTCCGAGTCGGGTCTAACACCCAATTTGGCAAACCTTGATATCACTTGTCGATTTATTTATCACATGCCCATATCATCTCACATGATTTTTACTTTATACTCTATTGAAGCTACAACTTATTATTCACAAATACAAAATTTTCTACTTCTTTGCTTACTAGTAGCCTCACACATCACCCGAGTATTTTCATCTCGACGACATAAATTTTTTGTATGTGTTTTCTTAACCTAAAGTATGAATTTTTTTTCCTTTTAATATAAAAGATATTTGGTGTTCACACAAAACTCACAATGTTTGTCCCCACTTTAACCACCTAAATTTTACTTTACGAACAATATCTTCAACAAGTTATCCATCTAGTTAAATAATCGATCAAGATATCTAAAATTTTTACTTCTAAAATATCTACATTTAAAATTAATTCATTCTTTTACTATTACTAAAATTACATCAAATATATGCATATTAGTCCTACTTAATCTTGCATATTTAATTCCATAACTTTTCTCCACAACCCAAGTTTAGAATTAATTCTATTCAAATTATCATCAACTATGTCAATGTCATCAACATATAAAATACAACATGGAGCTCTGTCCGTGGTACTTTTGCAACAAACACCAACTTTAGCGAAGCAACTAGTAGAAGTGGTTGCTTATATCCACACTGATGAAGTGGCAACATAAGAGAAATCGAACTACTAGTGGCAATGATTGACACAAGGCTATACAATGCGATGTCAATTGATGATCAAACTAACAATTACAAATTAGATATGTACCAGTCCCACCAATATTTGAAATCTTAGTTCAAGGTTTCTTGTAGCTTTAGGACACTTGACAAGTATTTGAGCCAAAGTTCACAATTAGGTGTACCAGCAATGACCAATATTTAAAACACAAATTACAATTTCATATACCAGCATTGTACCGGTTAAGTATCGTCCACACCGATGTATCAAGTCTCAATTGGTCAATACATGTAGAGCTTCAAAAAGACATAAAAAGACTAAAAAAAAAAACTTTTTGGTATAAAGCATTTACCGTCATGCACCATGCAAGTACGGTACCAATGTACCATCTAGTATACACCGGTTCATTTACTAATAAGCTAAATGCCACTCTTACCATATCATACTGTCACGGACGATCTTCGCGCACCTGCAACACCTTCATCAACGGACCATTCGTCGCTTCTGTTTACTTGTACATATGTTTAGCAGTATGTTTTGCCTTGTTTTTGTGTGTTTTTGCAGGGCTATAGAACGACCGCTCACCAGAATAGGCAAAACTGCCCCAGCATGACCTAGTTTTCGTGTGCCATGGCCTGTTTTTTGTAGGTTGCGGTGTGGTACAAAACATCAGTCATCTCAGCACCTTAGAACCACTATGGTGACATAGGGCTGGATACGAGAACTTGCCAACACACCCGACACCTGGTGAGCAGTCGTTTTGTGGACTTGCGACTATTTGTTACTTTGTTTGCCTTATAAAGTCCTTATTTTCTCCTTTCTCTCTTCTCTCTTGCACACCAAGTGTATAATAAATTGCTTGTAAAGCTGCCCTCTTTGCGAGACGTCAGTATTTGTCCGTCGCTCATTTTCAAAACTAATCAATTTACTCTTTTACAAGTCCTTCGAGACATAAGCGAAGTTGTAACTCAATTGACCCTCTGCGAACGAATAACGCAAGGGGTACCCATGACTTAGGCAATTCCAGATAAGTCCATGACAATATGATATTGCAAACTTTGATTTAGACGAAGTTGCCTAAGAACAAAGAGCCTTTTACTTGATAAAATGATTTTAAAGTATACACCATCACTATCTATAAAGTAAAACTATAGATGGATTTCATATTCAAGCATGATTATCATTACCAATTTAATTATTTCCAATAAAATAATGCCTTGATATATGATTTAAGTTAGTGATTTGAATCAGACATCATTTTTAAGCATTGAATGAACATCATGAAGTGATATATATATATATATATATATATATATATATATAATTGCTGCTTTTTTGTTAATACATATTTGGTATAAATCAAGAATTGAAATATCGTACTGTATCGGAATTTCGACATTCGCTCGGTACGATATTGTATACCGAGCGATATACCATTCAATATAGGTATATACATACATATATAATAAAATAAAATTTTGGCGACGTCGCCTCTCTCTTCTCCCCAAGTGGGGCAACGTCGCATCGCCTCGACGACATCGCCCCGTGTGGGAGAAGGGAAAGGCGACGTCGCCGAAAAAGGCAACATTATATATATATATATATATATATATATATATATATATATATATATATATATATATATATATACCGCCCGGTAACGGACGGTCCGTGTACCAGTCTGCTAACGGACCAATACGTACAACCCGTACTGGACGATATTATTTGAAATTGAAGACCTTGGTATAGATACTAATCCATAGGTAACATTAAGTATGGCCAATGCAATAGAGAGGGAACTAGTCCATGAGATGAAGAGCATGAATATGATGCTCTATACATAATGATGACCCATAGCTACAGCTAGTTGCATGGGAAACTTCAATACGTATGCATAGTATCTTTATCTTTATATTAGAATCCGGATTATGAGCATGAGGTATGCAGAATCATAGTGGCAATAGAACAACAAAGTAAAAAAAAGCATAATCAGAGAACATCCAACAACCAATACAAAAGCTTATTAAATTTGCAGAGGAAGGAACACGCCATACAGTAGCATTTTGTTGTGCAGGTAATCTGCCAGCCAAAACAAGCTTTGGGACATGAAGTGCCTACAAAAGATGCATGAAACAAATAGTACTACAATTAATATCGAACAAAATACAGGAATGACCAGAAATATTTTACATGTACAAAGAGAGAAGAGTTTATCTAATATGTGGCTCCCAATGGCACTATTAGTAAAGTTTCTCTACAAGAAAAATATACCTCGGTCAACACAGCATACGTAGAAGCTAAAGTGAATGCTCCACGGCCAAAGGGAAGGGCAGTAGTCCTTTGAGCAAGATTCCAAAGTTGATGCTGCAATAGACAAACAACGAAAGTTCAATTCGGGAAATCAAAAGTCAAATAGAAAGAAATATACTTTACTATTTAAGAGACAAGAAGATATTTAAAATGAACCAGAAAAGAAGCAATATCAAGCACATAGGCACAGGGATAACATTATAAAATTTGACATCATAATGACCTAATGATGCAACTTACATATGTGCCTATTCTAAAATTAAAAAATAGCACACTATAAAATAATAAAAGCAGAAAAATGAGAAATAAAAATGTTGATTCATATTAAAGCAGACAATTACCACTATAAGTCTAGAACAGGGAGGCCTCAAACCATATTAAGTGCATTACTGCAGTAATGCCTGATAAAATAGTGCCATTATAACTCAAATAGCCTAAGTAATATAACACAACTTGAAGGTTGCATTACTATTATTAAAATACTTTTTCTATAACCATTGTAATTCTGCTATGCTCATTTTCATATGGCAAAATTGACATGTCAAATGTTCATAAGAAAAAATCATAATATATCAAGCAAAGTAGCAAACAAAAATTTTAATGCACACAACATAATATCAAGATTACCTGCTGCAGGTCTTGATCAGAAGCACTAGGATTAACAGGTGTTTCAATAGCCACAGGTCTCGCAGAGCACAAAAGGCGTCTAACCTATAAAAAGAAGATCAGATTGTTTTAAGAGCATATGAAACATAAACAGAAGAAAAAAAGTCAACGACAACCACGTCCTCTGTGCAGCAAAAACCTAAGGTATGTACATGCGAGTTGCAAAATAATGAATGAATGAATCACTTTGAAAAAACTACATGTGATAAGCTAGATGGCAAATATAGGAATATAAGATTCAAATCTAGACAGGACGACCAAGATACAAAACATATGAGCCACTAGATCCAAACTGGAGATGATCTCAAGGAGAGGAACAATAGAACCACTCCTTTTACAATATAAGATCCAGATCTACCCACAAATTGAAGAATAGTGATAAAAGAGCATGCACACTTACGAAATATTATTAATATTGAATTAGACATTAACAATCAAAAGAATCATCAGTAAACCTCCAAAATATATACACAATGCTGTCATGTGATTCACAATTATAGCTGGATCATTGCAGAAGTGAAAATTGGTCAGTCAAAGTAGACCTCCTTAAGTCATTTCAAATGCATTTCCAAGAAATAAAAAGACATTACAAGTATACCATAAAGGTTGCATATCAATTGACAAAGCATAAAAATTCTAGTCGATGATTGTGTATAATATATAGCAATAAGCATTAATCAAGTCTAACGAGAGTACAAACCTCATTCAACCTTAGATCACGGCCAAATCGCAATTGGGTGCTCGAGTTATAGATGTGCTCCATACCATCTTCCAAGGATCTATGAAGAGCATCGGAGTCCTCAAGCTTCATACTATCCGAACCAGTGATCTCAGTGAGTGACGAAGGTACAGATACAGGCTGCAAATGAAGCATGTATGGTACAGAAATGGCTACTAAATTCAAACTGCCTTGACTTCCATGCTCTTTGCTCAAGGATCCCAAACATGCCATGGCTAAGTCCTCACGACCAACCAAAACATATGCCGCAGCAGGCCAGTCAGTTGGAGGGGATTCTCGACATTTGTCCAAAGCCTTAAATGTGATAAATTTACATCCCAAGTCAATTAATCTAACAAGTATATTAAAAACAAGCATTGTACCTCCTAGATGATGCACTAATAAATAAGTGCTCAATGTTGCTAACAGGTAATAATTAGAAAAATCATAAACAAAATGATGAGCATGAAAAAATGAGAAACAGGCAGAGACAAAGATGCAGTAAGGGAACCCCAAACTGTAAAACCTTCAGTAAATGCAATGGCCATAGAATTAGCACAATGACGAAGCAAACATAGCAACAGTGGTAGGCAATTACATGACGTAGCGGAAGAGATACACCAAGAGGTAGCAAGTCAAGTTGTTGACGTCCAAATCTTTCACCAACCATGGCCAGGACAGTTAGCTCCTCTATCGTTCTGGCTGATCCATTGGCAATTTCACAATAAACTCCAGTTGATAGTATCCTACCTTTCCTTTCTGCGCCTACAAGTACACTATAAAATGCCACTATCTTTCTGGCCCAACTTACAACATAGATATTCTCTCTGCATAATAAAGGGGGAAGATTCTTCATGTTGGACACATGGTATCCTTTATGCAGACAATTTTCAATCCATCGGAATAAAGATGGAGGAGTTCTTGGAGAAGCACATGAATGGAAAGAACAACCTTCAGCTAAAAGAAAGGGGAAGTCACGAATATAGTAGTCCACGTAATTTTCCTCACCCAAAGAAGCAGCAATAGTAAATAACAGTGTAACAAGTTGCCCAACATCTCTGGAAGTACAACAAATAAGAACTATTAACATTGAATTCATGTGACATGATCAATCAATTAAAGAATAATCTAAAACATAATAATAGTGCCTCATAGAAGTCAGGTCACATGTATATTATTGCCGGGTATTTATAACAGACAAGCTGGTACATAAAGCAGGTATATCAATATCGTACCAGTCGGAGGACTGGTATCAATATTGGAACAAGATTTACAACTGCATATTATTACATAGTTTGCACCAGTACAGTAAGTTTAACTTGTTCTTCACTAAAGACAAAATATGATCGAACACCAAAAATTCAATTATGGGCATGCAAATTGCATTCCTAAAGGATGCCAACTGTTAGACCAGAATTGCTTCTGGACCAAAAATATAAAACATATAATATCTCATAGCTTGCACCAACATAACAGGTTCAACTTGTTCTTGAAAACAGAATATGCTCAAACACCAAAACCATAATTATAGACATGCATATTTGCATGCCAAATGGGTGCTAACTATTGCAAATCAGTAGCAGAATGTCATGTATCATGATCACTCAAGCACAAATGCCTAAATCCTAGCTCATAGTCTGGAGTGCCAAGCCAGCCAATGTATATAATATATACCTAAGAAATGTTACTATTAGACATCTTTCAAATCTCTAACAACTGAACCAAGACACAGGAATAATAAATAAACAGCAAGCAATAATACTGAAGTACAAAAAGACCTGAACCAATGAAATATACAATTGCATAATTAAGAGTACATTATCATTCACAAAGCAAAAGAAACCAGAACTTACTGTTTTCGCAACTTATCCAGCTTCAAACTCTCATAAAGACAGTGCAAAGAGTCCAAAGTTTCCGCCAAAAGCTGAGAATAAAATGGCCTCCCTTCGTTTTGCTCATCTTGTATTTGAGAATCGTTGTAGTCAGCACCACTACAATTAGGCATGTTCATAGAAAAGATACCTCGCCCAATTGAGTGTCTACGGTGAAGCTTGCTATTAACTAAAAATTCCCAAGCTGCACCAGACACTGGAGGGCTCTGTCTCTGCATTCTGGTTCCGTATCTATCGCAGATCCTCATCACCGCACCAGCAAAGGCATCCCACTCAGAATCTGTATGAGGACGAGAATGGAAGAAATAAGCAGAACCAAAGTCACCCCAGAGAAGAGTAGCAAAATGACTGTAAAAGGAGAATTGAAGTCCCACAGCCATAACTGTTATGCAGTCATTTGCCAGAGATGTAGTGGGGTTTCTCCGTAGTGAACATCTGAATATCTGCAAAATGACAAGACTGTTACTGACTCACAGACAAAAGAAAAAAAAGGATCACTGAAACTGTAAATAGAAGGGTGACGACATACAGATTCTAAGTGAAATAAACAGTAAGTATGTCTGTCATTATCACATTAATAAATAACTATCAAGCAGAATATCACCTGTCCATTATTTACAATCACATTTATGCGACCTTCAACAGCATCTTTAATTCCTGTAATCGTTAGTTCAGAGCACATGTCTGTTGTCCCTGCAGAATGCTTGCTACGTAAAAGGTTTTTCCCCGGTCGGATAGGCAGTAAGTACCTGCAAAGGCATTGTTTGCCTGACTGCAACACAAAAAATAGAAGTTTGCTCAATAACAGATCCAACATTTAACAATAAATATCAGCATTGAACAAAAGAAAGAGTGGACAGCTATAAAAACCATTACTAAAATGTAATTTTCTTAATAATTATAGGCAACCAGAAGCTCTTAGGATTATGTGACCATCATAAGGTTGTCAACCATGAGAAGAATATAAATCGGTTAGTAACAAGTAACAAATAACATGTTTCAAGATATTAAACATATTGATAAGAACAAAAACCAGTTTCATGATAATACAGCAGCAAATATATTCATCCATAAGTATATAAACATCTTGATAGAAGATGATCTAAGTAAATAGAATAGATATGCAATTGAAAGATATAAATTTAACCAAGGTATACAATTTCGAATAATATCGCTCGGTGCGTACCATAGCATACCGGTAATTGAGATCTTTAATATTATGATTAATATGTTTAATATTAATTAATTCAAAATTAGACACTTAATAGGTGAAATAGTTATATTTCATGCATATTAAATATTGAAAGATATTTATGATAGTAAAATATATTTAATTAGGTTTTATTAAAGTTATTGAATGCTACGATTAGTTATTTTAATGATGATTTAATCAAAATTTAATTGATTTTATTTCAATTCAATATGTTTAATACTTATTAAGGTGTTTGTTACGTTTATAATGTCGAAAGAGAAGTAGTTAGTGGGTAATTAACTATGTTAATCATGCAATTAGTGTATCTAATGATGATTTCATCGTAATTTGAACTATATTGGATCAAAATTACGTATTTAATGCTTTTTTTATGTGTTTGACATATTTATGATGGTAAAATAAGTTTAATTAGGTTTTATTAAAGTCATTTAATGTTGTAATTAGTCATTTTAATAATGATTTAATCAAATTTTGATCAAATTTAAGTTAATTTAATGTCTTTAATGCCTATTAGGATATTTGACATGTTTACCATGTTGAAAGAGAAGTAATTAGTGGATAATTAACTATGTTAATCAGATGATTAGTGTATCTAATGATGACTTTATCATAATTTGACCCATATTAGATCAAAATTATGTATTTAATGCTTCTTTTATGAATGTAACATATTTATGATGATAAAATAGGATTAATTATATTTTAAAAAAATTATTTAATATTACGATTAGTGATTTTTTATCGATATTTGGTCAATTTAATATATTTATACTTTATAACTTATTTGATTTAAATTTGGTAGGATCATGACATCAAAGGAACAACTACATGATGATGCATGGGTTCGTGCCTGAAAGATAGATGAGAATCATCATCATTGGCAATATATTTATTGTGACTACATTGGCAAGGGTGGAGGAATAACTCGGGTGAAGATGCATTTGGCCGACGGGTATCCTAATGTTGCAAAATGCAAGAAGGTTCCGATGGAGATCCGTAAATTATTTCAAAGCAAGCTACAACAAACAAAGGAAAAAACATTAAAAAAGAAGACAAGAGTTGAGGAAGAATATTATGGGGTTACACAGGAACCAACTTACGATCAGTATGAAGGTTACGGCGATCAAGTCGACCCGGATCTCACAGCTGGGATCCGTGCATCATTGGAGCATCAGTATACGATCGATGAAGCAATGAGGCAACGACGACCTGACTCACAATTGGAGCATGACAGTGGTAGTGGAATCCAAAGGTCGACCGACATGAGACAACCAACTACTACTCCTCAGTTAGGCCAAACTAGTAGCATGAGGTATGGCGGACTCCGTGGTTTTATGATAGGTCTTAGCAAGAGGTTCGCACCAGATATTGTTGATATTGATCCGCAAACCTATCCCCCACAAACAGCGAAACAAACACGGATTGATGATCCATACACAAAAGAAAAAAAACGAGATATTGGGAATGCAATTTCAAAATGGTTTAACTTCCACAGGATTCCAGCCAACACAACACAAAATCCATATTACTAGAGCATGGTCTCTTCTATTCAAAAAATCTGACACAGGAATCCAACCTCCAACACCAAGGGAGATTTACAACGTGCACTTAGAAGAGGAGGTGGTAGAACTGAAGGATTGGATCAATTCCTTCAAGAGGCAATGGGACGAATATAGGGTGACACTAATATGTGACAGTTGAACAGGACCAACAAGAATGAGTATCATCAACTTTCTTGTTTATTGCTATAGAAGAGTGGTGTTTGAAAAGTCAGTTAATGCTTATGAAAAGATCCAATATGCAAACTACATTGAGAGCTTGATGGACACCATAGTAGAGGAGATCGAACCAAAGTATGTTGTCCAAATAATAACCAACAATGGAGCGAATCTCGAAAAGACCGGTTTGCAATTGATGGAAAAAAAAAAAACTTTGTTTTGGACTCCATGTGCAACTCATTGCATAAATCTAATGCTAAAGGATATTAGTGAGCTAGACGCAGGCAAAAATTGTATAGCTCAAGCACAATCAATTACAAAGTTTATATCATTGGGTCGACGCTTTGATGCAAAAGTATGTAAACAGTGAGATACTCCGACCTGAATTTACTCGGTTTGCTACCAATTTTATTGTATTAAAGTCATTACAGCAAAAAAGATATAGCTTGAAGGCAATGGTCACCTCACAAGAGTGGTCCAATTCCAGATATTCGAGATTGAGCGATAGAAAGAAGATAGAAAAGTCAATTCTTTCCTCTAGATTTTGGGAGATCATGACAGAAATCATAAAAGGTGTGGAACCACTTTATATTGTTCTCTGTAAGGTCGATATGGACAAGCATTCATAGATGTCGTATCTTAAATATATGATGATTTCAGCAAGAGACGAGATCAGGAAAGCATTCAAAGATGATTTTAAGGCCGACCAATACGTACGGATCATTGATCGTCAGATTGAAGTTCATATGGATCAAGATATCCATAATGCAAGTAAATTCATATTCAAAATAATTTAATTTATTATTTTTTAGACAATAAAAAATCATACTAATAAAATTATATCTTGCAGCGTATTATCTAAACCCGACAATTCAATATCGGTATGCTATCGGAACGCAAAATGATTTATTAACGGCACTACAAAATGTTATATATAGGCTATTGCCAAACACTACTGATGCAACCGATGCTCTTATGGAGGGTCGATTATTTCGAGAAACAATTGCTTCATTCTCCGACGTTGTAGTTGTATTGTGTCGTTACATTATGGATCCTGATGAGGAAAAGTTACACATATTGATTATCAATTATATTTAATGTTAATTATTTATTATGCTAATAAGATCTTATTTATATCTTTTTGCAGTCGAGTGATAACTACAATTTGGAGGGGATGCACCACATTTAAGAAAGGTTGTCATTCGTGTACTTTCACATACAACAACAACTAGTGGTTGTGAACGTAATTGGTCAACGTTTGCATTGATTCACATGAAGGTCCGTAACAAACTCTCCTAAAGACAGTTAGAGAAACTAGTATATGTCCATTATAACATGCGGCTAAGATTGCGATGTGCTAAGTTGGATAAGGAGCCAGAGGAACCAGATATTGATCCCATCGACCTTTAATTCTACAATGAAGATTCAGTGTCAATGTTAGATTAGGTTGAAGCAGTAGAGAACTAAGAGGATCCTCTACTTGATGAGGCGAGAGATCCTTAGTGTCCTTCGCGTTTTCTCACTGAGGCAATAGAAGAAGAAGAAGAAGCACAACCCCAACAGGTGGAAAATCCCCCTCGATCATAAATTGGCAGGAGTCAAACTGCTCGAGGAACTACAGACACCCAATGATCACAGTCGTTCACCCAACATCCAAAGGCAAAAGGAAAAACAATAGCATCAGTCGCATCATTAGAAAGAATCGAGTTGGGCGATGAGACACCTTCACAATCACATTCAGCAACTCGTTCGGTCCAGAGACATGACAACAACACGGACAACAATGCCTCGACGGATGATGGCGGCGATGTCAAGCAGTTGTTAGTCTCGTCCACATAACTTGAGGGTGGTGCATGGACCGAGGAACAATATTTTACACATGTCACCCAAGATTCAGATCATGAAACTCGACAACGTACTGGTCAAGTTTATGTGCAAAAGGGGAAGGAGAAGGGGAAGGAGAAGGCAGTGGATGAATTTGAGCAGATGCAACAGAGCCTACATGATATAGACACGGAAAGAAGCTCATCATATTCATAGTCGTCGTATTATGGAGAATCATACGAGCAACAACCGTACGATGATAGTTGGTCATCCTTCTTTGAGCAACAGTATGATACAGAGCAACAGATCAGCAGCGAAAGTAGAAGCTCTGACATTCACCAATATATACCTCAGGAGCTGCCTCAGACAAATGTGATTCATGACGATCAGCCTGCGATCATCACCACATTGATGCATCAATGGCATACAGTGTATCAATACACTATGTCGTGGGATCAATTTCATGATTGGGTCCAACGAACATATCATATTGATATGTAATCAGGTGGTTTTGGTGGTAGAATCAGCAATCAAGTATATCTATGTGATTATTTAATTCATTTGAATTTTAGAATTTATATTGTAACAAAATAATCTAATAATTCAAATGATTTTTCTGTAGATATTTCAATATTTACAGAAGGATAATCCGTAACGAACTGAAATACGAACCTTGCACAAGACTATTCCTCAAAGTCCGAAAAAGATATGTGATACTATTCTTACCTAATTTATATTGATTTTGATAAACTTATGCTATTACTATATTTATTTCTAACTTAAAAACTCTATCCTAACTTTTTTTTATTTTTAAGTATTTTTGGAGGATTTTACACCCAAATTAAGTGTACCACTCGGTATGTCCTGGCGTACCACTCGGTACACGGCACCATAGCGTACCGAGCCAAGCTCGAAACATCGATACGGTACGGTATTTCAATCCTTGGATTTAACATTGGTATTAAACAGGAAAAACCTTAAAACTAAAGTAATTGTTCGATAATTCTTGATTGCCAATCATATATCTTTATGATGTAGTAATCATTTCAGAAAACTTCAAATGTCGCAACATGCAAATAACATGATATTGCTCCTAAGCTAATGTGGGTATATGGTCAAGTCAACCTCACTATGACAACAGGTTTATTATTTTTTTCAGCATCAATAGAACAATACAACTGATTCCCATATTGATAATAACACAATAAGTCACAGAAAAGTGAGATTAACACTAATTTTGAACGTAAAAATGGAAAATCATATTTTAGTGTTCCATGCCTATCGAGAATATTTTTTTCGCACAGTTGCATAAATAACAAAAACAAAATTGCATCAACAACATTGATTGCAGACAGTTTCAAGTCCTCTAGATCAAGAGTTCAAACATCGGTCCAATGTTGGTATTGATCAATACTTGCAATAGCATGGTAATAGTGGTGTGTGTTGGTCCAGGTTTCTTGGTGTGAGATAAGCAATAAGCCTAGTTTTGTTGTTTACCAGGCGGTAAGCCCAGTATGGACCAGTATAGCCTACTTGTTTGCCTAGTTCACACGTCGAAAGCTGATAAAACCATAAATACTAGATAGTAAGTATTGGTCCAAATGCTAGATACCGGATAACATCGAAATTTGAATTCATGATCTAAACCTGGTTCCAGTTAGAACACCATATTTTAATAGTAAAGAATACAAACTATTATTTATGATTATTCTTCCCCAAAACTTTCTATTTCAAAATAGTTGGAACAGAATTAAAATGAGAAAGATACACTTTTAAATCAAGAGCAACTACAAAGAAACAAATAAAAATAAGGCTTGAACTTGCAGTGCTATTAAAAAATTTAAATGAACAAGATCTAGAATAGAAACACCAGAAATGGGAAAGAAAGAGATGTTGCTTAACCAATATATGCCTATGTGTGTTAGATATCTTCTCAAGGTTGGTTGGTTAGTTGTATTAATAAGTTGAGTCGGTCTAGTAAATAAGCTTCCAAACCAACATAACTCCAACTGAACTAGTCTTTGGTACACTGAATATTTCAGAAGGCCAAAATTGCATAAACATCATATCCATCAACTAAAGTATGAAAGCACCCATCATTGATTTCAAAACAAATATTGAAAACCCGGAAGAATTAAATTCAATTCTCCAACACATAGAGAAATCTTTGACTATGTTGTCGAGTTAAATGTTGTCAATAGCTATTGCACACATTGATCTTTAAGCAAGGTCTGCCGTACCGAGCGGTACGTACCGGTCCGACAGGTTACCGGTACGCGGACCGCCCGCTACCAGGCGGTACGCCCCAAAAACCCCCGTATCGGGCGATACGAGGCAAAATCGGGCAGTAACGGTCGAAATTTCGACCGTTACCGCCCGGCACCACTCGATAACGGTCGAAATCGACCGTTACCACACAGTGGCAGTGCTATAGTGCTCCAACGATCAATTTGACCGTTGGAGCTTTTTCTCCTCCTATTTAAACCATTCTTATCTCCCCTATTTCATTATACTCTCTTAAACTCTCTCTCAAACTTTCTTTTTCTCTCCTAAACTCTATAAAACAACGATTTGTGAATTCAATCGAGGCTAATTTGGGAAGATTAAGAGGAAGAACTTTCTAATCAAGAGATATGTATTCGTTTTTTTAATTAGAGAGTAATTAAGACTCTCCTAACTTTTCTAATCAAGAGGTATGTATTCGTTTTCTAATCAAGAAGTATGTATTTGTAACTTGACAACACTATCCTAACCTTTTTTTTTCTAATTTTCAGATATTTTGGAGGGATAAATCGATAAAATCAGGTGTACCGCTCGGTACACCCATACCGTACCGTACTGAGCCCGGGTCGAAACTCCGGTACGGTACGGTATGGCGGACCTTGTCTTTAAGTACCTAAAAGTTATGATTCTTATCCTTAAATGTCAGTGAATCCATAAAGCTAGAAAAAGATAGATGAAGGCATCCAAAGGGATATAAATAAATGATTATGCAAGTGCAATAAAAAAGTAGACTGCAAAGAAACACGCAACAATAAGAAGATAATGGTACAAAGGATTTTATAATGACAATTTCCATACGAAATTCCCTAGATGATAACATAATATACCCGACATTAGTTGATACTAGGATCAGAAAATAAACTAAAACACTGACTCCACAAAAGATAGTGCAAGAAGTTTTGTAAGTTTTAGAAGTGGTTAACAGTCAGCAATGTTGCTATTTTGTAACCTTTTAAGTATGTCTGTGTCTTCAATCTAAACCCAAAATGATCGACATATATATTGTAATCAACAGGAATGTGATATAGATTCTGACTTCTGGTGTCATTCTCCAACAAAACTCTGGGTCGTAAACAAAATCCAACAGAACATCATACTAACATAGCCAAACTAGCAGGATAAAGAAAAAAGAGAGAAAAAGGACATGAAGAAAGAAAAAAAAAAATCTAGAACACTTCCTCCACTGACATTAACAAAATTATGGCACATCCTAAACATTCTCCTATTGATAGTGTAGAATACCTTCAACAACCCAAAAGTGATAAGCTGAGGGGTAACCATTTTTAAGAGTTGGAACCTTTTTTATTTGTGAGGCAAGTGCATCGAATAATCTTAAGCCAACCAAGTTCAGTCCTAAAAAAATTGAATGCTTTAGATAAAAAGTTTTAATAACAAGAGATGCGAGACTTACCATTCAGCTAAAACTAAGTAGTAGAGTAATATGAAAGAGCCATCAACACAAAGAAGAGTTGACGAGAACGAAGAGTTGACGAGCATAAACATAAAGATGAAAAGGACCAATAGAGAGGGAATGGAGAAGAACAGTACCAGTAATGGAGAAATAAAAAAGGCCAGTGTGCCTATTAGCAAAAGGATATTTTTTTCATTAAAGACCGCGGGAAGTTGGCAAGAGGCAATATATGAGGTTCCCATGACAAGCCTGATGTCTTCATGAACAGTGATTTAAAAAGCGTAGGCGCCAAAAGGCGCCAAGGTCCAAAAACGCCCGAGGCGCTAGGCGCTCGCCCGAGCGAAGCGAGGCGCTAAAATATAAAAATATAAAATATAATTAATAAATATAATTATTTTTAAATAAAAATATAAAAATATATAATATAATTAATAAATATAATCACATTAAAAGTATAAACCTGCTGACGGAGAAACGAGGAAGCGGCGGCGGCGAGCGGCGACAGCAGTGGCGGCAGCAGCGACGGCAGCGGCGGCAGCGGCAGCGGGAAAGGGAAAGGGAGCGGAAGGCGCGAGCAGCGGGAGTCCTCGAGGGAGGCGCGAGCAGCGGGAAGGCTCGCGGGAGGGCTCGCAGGAGGCGCGAGCAGCGGGAGGGCTCGCGGGAGGCGTGAGCAGCGGGAGGGCTCGAGGGAGGCGCGAGCAGCGGGAAGGCTCGTAGGAGACGCGAGCAGCGAGAGGGCTCGCGGGAGGCGCGAGCAGCAGGAGGGCTCGCAGGAGGCGCGAGCAGCGAGAGGGCTCGCGGGAGGCGCGAGCAGCGGGAAGGCTCGCGGGAGGCGCGAGCAGCGACAGCGGCAGCGGGAGCAACGGCAACGAGCGACGAGATCGCGATCGGGATCGGGATCGGGATCGGCAGCGGCAGCGGCAGCGGGTTAGTGGTGGGTTAGGGTTAGGGTTGGGGTTATATCGGTTTAGTTGGTTCGATTGAACCAACTAACAACCGAACCAGACCTAAAATTCTGGTCCGGTTTACCAAGGCGCTCGCCCGAAGCGCCCAGCGCCTGGGCTCGGGCGAGCGCCTAGGCGGCGCCTGATTGAAGCGCGCCGCCTGGGACATTAGCGAGGCGCTCGGGCCTCGCCTCGCCTCGCCCAAGCGCCTAGGCGAGCGCCCGAGCGCCATTTGCAATCACTGTTCATGAATAACGCAAAGCATTTCTAATGATATACAATCAGTATCAAAAACAAATTGTTAACGTTCCCACATCAGATACTTGTGTTAACAGAATTGAACTTTGCCAAGTTTTTAGAACACAATTGTTGCATCAAAAATTGGGAAATTATAGTGGTAATAATTAGTGACATCACAAGAAAAATTAAACAATTTTCTATCAGGAGCTAGCTTTTCACAATGAACCACATTTGCTAAATAGGTTTAAACAGCTTCAGTGTGGTAGAAGCATAGGGTTATTAGAGTAATCAAATTTTAAAAGCAGATAAAACAAGGCTGTAGAGAAGTTAGATCAGCTAGAAAAATGAAAAACCTACATATAAAAGAAGATGGTTTTCTGCACCCAAGACAACAATGTCACTAAATGGTAAACGCCCAACTTCGACTCTGCAACGAAAATAACACGGTGATGATGATTGCAATAATTGGAAGCATCAACAAAAATAAAAGCTCTCATCACCTTGGACGTGTCACAATTACAGATGCAGCATCAAGTGCAGGGATACTCCAACTCATATGTGGCTTGATATCCACAAGAGCCTCATCATTACCTTCATCAATTTGAAGCCTTACAGCAAGTAGTACTTTTTGGTCAACAAGCAAAAAACAAATAATAGGCACTCCATCCATATCAGTCGCAAGAAAAACCTGGTTAAGCAAGTCAAATTAAACTTTAAACTTAAAGATGAAACCCAACCAACAAAAAATTGGTCTTAAAACTTAAAAGAAGATTAATTGTGATCACAAGACAAGGTGGTTAGCTGCACACGAGGAGATATCAGTTGATGCCCACGGTAGGATTAACCTTTAGTACAAAAGTATTTTCCTAACTTCACATTCTAGCTTAACAATGGAGGTTGAAGCACACAACCAGATTGTGGTTTCCTAGGAGGAATTCCATGAAAAGATCTTGAGCTTCACTTCTCATCAGATGAAATTATTTAACATGATTCACTAGTCAGTGGCCTTTACCAAGAACTGCAATTGTGAGTTAGATAAATATTATGTTCTCTTCTGTATATCAGACATGACAATGTCCATGGGCACATTGTCTAGATTCTTGTGAATTTCTTGACAATTTAAAATTTTGTCAAAACCAACACGTCAATTGAAGCACTACATTGGTAAAAAGAGAATGAATGATAATGCACCCAAAGTATAACCTGAATTAAAAACAAAAAAACTTGATAAGAGAATTATTTGATTTATTAATCAACCTGAAAGGTGTAAAAAAAGTTCATGTGAATTGGGACTGACAGCATTGAGCTTTGATGTGTGTCAGTTAGTCTTAATCAACATCTGAACACTTTTTTAAATTATTAGTGCTCAAATACAAGAAGGCAAACCTTGGCATCATGGTAAGATTGCCACTTCGAGACCAAAGTGACCAAAGTTCAAGTCACAGAAACAAACTCTTTGTTTACAAGGAAGCTGGCACATGTTGACCCTCCCCAAACTTTGCTTTAGTGAGAGTCTCATGTACTGGGCCAACCTTTTTCCTAATAAGTCCACCAATACACGTCAAATATACTCACAAAGATTTATACTAGTATGTCTACTGGACAGACTATTTTGTTCTGGCTACTAGTTTATCATGGAAGAATGAATTACTCATAGTTACAAAAGAAACCAAGGTGATGAGTTGCATCAAGTTTCTTGAGTGATACAAATATCCATCAAAGATCAAAAGCAGCAACTTGGATTGACACAAGTACAAAAAAATTAATTTTAAATGCTGTTGAAGTTTTCATGTCTCAATTAATTAAAACAGCAAAAAGACAACCTTACTAGCAGCAGACTGGGAACATTTTCCCTGCCATATCCTCCTAAATGAAAATTGTTGATTAGATAGTTCAGTTGAAACTGCATCAACCATAGCAGTTTCTGCCTCACAATGAGATACAGTTTCTAGAAGCCAAATAGAATGCTGCATCTTGCCTGCAGTGAAGACAGTTCCACAATATAAAGTATCAGCATGCTTTAGGATCCTCAAAATAACAAATATAAATTAGACAGACTTTTATGATATGATGCCATCAAAGGCACAACATCACTGCTCCAAATAGTTCTTTCCTCAAAATCTTTCAACAAAATGAATTTTCCCCATTCTTCAATATATGTTGCCTACAAAATAAATGATCAAACAAATACACGTTAGACCACAGAAGCATAGGTGAAACATCAAACATGAAAACAGCATATATACTGTTCAATAACCGTCAAATACTAGAGAAATTTAACATGCTTCATCAATAACACAAAATTCAAGCAGATAAGTTTGGCCAGCACCATATTGTTTCTTACCTTATTACACAAACTTGTCTAAACATTAGCCTCATAACCATTTACATGAAGAGTTTCAAGCCAGAATAGTTCCATGCAGATGGGCATGAAGCCAGAACCTACTTTTATGCTTCCTTGTCTTATTTTAATCGTCAAATACTTAAACTACTATGGCCCATTGGCAATACTACTGTTCTAATATTGTTTATAAAAGGAAAACAAAGAACAAAAAACCAGAGAAACAAATACAATGGTAATTTGAGTTCTACAATTTGTTCTTTTGAAAATTGAGATGGCATAGAGATGCCCAAGGAGACCTATAGATGCTACAGCTTGATGAGGTGAATCCACCAAAATTAGTGGCGTGACAAGAGCCAAGGAAGAACCATGAAAACTTTATTAGAAACAATAAAAAGAGATATCACATCCATAGTTAGATTACGTATAGTCTCAAGCAAAGCTCAATGGCCATAAATGAAACCAACCGCAAAAAATGTTGAGAGTCTTGAGACATTATTGCTTCTTGTTGCTGTTGTATGAACCAATAAGTACTTCCCACAATTTCTAATTTCTATACCTTTTTCAAATGACTATCCACACAATTTAGCCCAGTTATAACCTGATGATTCCTACAAGACCTGATTCCAAATCTTATCCATAACAGCCACATCAGAAATAATTTCAAAAGAAAAACAAATTGAGATGAAAGAAAACTAAAGCACATCTCATTTACAAAACAATAATAATAGCACATAAGTTATGCCAAACAGACCCAATACTGTACAAAATTACTTCTCCTGAAGCAATATTAGACATGTTATTTAAGAGAACCCTTGAAAATCATTATAATATTCTACAGGGGTTCCAAAAAACAAAGTATATTTTCAGGAATGAACCCCAAGATCTTCAGAAGAAGGAATCATAAAGAGTGTTATCTAATAACATAGCAATAACACAAAACAAACATGGACCTACAACATTGGAACCGATATCAATCTACCTGAGGCTCTTCCAAAGGATGTCTTAGGATCAAATGCGATGACGTTATTGCCTCGTTCTCTTTGATAACTGGCTCAAAAGAGTTAAGTTGATGAAATACATGGCGATTCCACCCAGAGTCTTTACCAGAACGAGACAAATCTCTTGCATTTAGCGGTGAGCCAGAGATAGATATTCGCCGGTTCCCATCTACAGCCTTCTGTAGAAGTAGACCAAATGGAAGGGGAAATATAGATGCAATAGCAAATGGTAGAGGTATACAAACCACCTCACCTGCAATATGTAGTTAAATGAAAATTTTAAAAGAAGGCTAAAAACACAAGTAGAAAAATATTCCAAGTAAATTTGTGAACATTAACTTCTTTAGTAGGATTAAGCATTTGAAGGGGCACCCTAATATTTAAGACCATTTAGTTACACAAACTGAAAACCAATAAGAAAAAGAACCTACAAAAATACAAGAGAACAACAAGAGTTAACTCATTTTCAAGGAGTGCAAGCATAAAAGGTCTATTTGGCTTTTAAAAGAAATAACTAACTCACCAGATGCACCATAAATCGATAAAGTATCAATCTGCAGAACACAAAGAAGAGCATCTGGAATAGCTTCCATGCGACACCAGCAGGCCTAAAATTATATAAATAAGCCGTTATCAGTGCAATCACTTCCGAGAATACAAGCAGCATAAGTTATACTAATATAATATGAATACCATAATGACTGTTTTCGGAGAGTTGTATCGTTTATGAACCCGGGACCCTGTGCTCCATGTTATCCTATCAACAAACAACATCACTAGTTAGGTTAATAACAGTGTTAGAATTTTGAAAGAAGGCAAACAGAAAATGGACAAGCCACTTAACCGCTACAAAACAGTTCTCAGTAAAAAGAATCATCAGTGTTTTAAGGAAGAAGGCGTAGGAACAAATATTGCTTCTCATGTTAAAGAAGAAAGGGCCAACATCTGATGAGAAGCATGGGAGCTCAGGCGAAGTGAGACAAGAAAGGGACAACAACATCCCAGACGCTGCACTTGATTTCTTGGACACCCAAGAAAATTTCTCCAAGAATTCCGCATTAGAACTGTGAATCAACTATACTAAAAAGATCAGCAAGCGCGAATTGATGAAACAAACTACAGATGATCTCGTTGATTATTGCAGAGACAAAAGCCATTTTCCATTCAAAGAAGAAATCAAATGTTAAAATCAGCCAAACCAACAAGATATTCTGAACTGACGAAACCCCTAGATATTAGGGTAGGGTTCTTGAATATGAGAATGAGGAGAAATACTCTTCAACTCCTAAACCCTTGATCCTAGGGTTCTTGAAATTATGAAGAGGAGGAAATGTATCTGAACACGAACTCATATAAGAGTGTTCTTGAAAACAAGCAGAGGACGAGAAGCATCTGAACACGGACACCCTAGGGTTCTTGAAGACAAGAAGAAGAGGAGGTGGGGACAGGAGTGAGGGCTTTACCGGCTACCGCGTATAAAGATCTCGTGATCGCCGTCGTCGGAGGGGGGCGAGGGGGAAGAGAAGTCGAGATCGGCTGAGACGGCGGCAGAGGATAGGGTAGCGGCTGCGGGGCCGTCCCTCTCGCGGGCGACGTCGGCGTGGAAGAGGAAGTACTGGTGTTCCTCGGGGCCGGTCTCGAGGGGCTTCCCCTCAAGCTCCTCAGAGACCAGGCCGAAGGGCTTGAACTCCCCGAGGACCGTCAGATCCCGGACTCCAATCGACATCGCCGGCGGCGACAGGAGTGTAGAACCGAGAAGAGAGTGAGAAAGCGCGCGGTTTCCCGCCCTTGGATCATATAGAATTTTGTTTGGGCTTTTGGGCCAATCTATACCATCGTATGTGGATCGGGTTAAAACATAAGCTTCGAACAATAGCCTACCCGATCCGATAATTCGGACTCAATAGGATGTTCGTGTAATAATTTGTCTTTTATAGCCATAAAATCTCTTCCAAAATAATTTTTAATATATATATATATATATATACATAAAGATAGATAGATAGATATATATATATATATATATATATATATATATATATATACATACATAAAGATATATATATATATATATATATATATATATATGTAACATCTGGTAGGTCAGCATTAATGTCAAACACGTATGTCTGTTATAGGTCCACAGGTATTTGCCATAAAGGCATACCATCGAGATGTATCGAGCACTGATATTAAGAACACGTAGACACTGCAAATAATCCATTGATTCGGCCATTCTCTCTACAACATATTCCATGAAGGACAATCCTACATTTTAAAGGGATCATCAACTTTTATTGAAAGCATAGACACGCTCCTAAGACAGACTTCCCTTCGCTGCGAGTCTGATGGATTACAGCTGAAGCATCACGAGAGGATCCCTCATGGAATCCTTCCGCGGAATGGGTTGGGGGCTTCGAAGCCTGGGTTCGGAACGAAGGTGTCGTCGTTCCCGGGGAGATACCGGTTGTTAGCTATAGCTGGGCCACTGTGGTCTACATTACGAAGCCAAGGCAGCAGGCGGCCGAAGAACCGAGGAATCTTCTCCTCTGAGTTCGCCGGAGCGCCACGCGCTGCGAGAGCCAATTGAGAGAACGACGACAGCGACAGGAGGAGGACGAGGAGGAGGGGAAGACAAGGGCGGTGTGAGGAGCTCGCCATGGAGAAGGGAGAGAAGGATGAAGCAGTGGAGGAGTTTGTGATGGTTTGGGACGTAGGCGAGTTGCTCATATAAGCGTGAAGAGATGCTAGAGTTCGGTGGGGCTGCACTGGCGGTCATTGATACAAGCTTCTAACGACTCTCTTGCTTTATGCTAGCTCTAAATGCATCAAACCAGAGATTCCTGGCCGCGCGTGTTCACCAGCTTTCTAACGCTCATTAATTCATTTCCGCCACCGCCTCGGCAGACTGTTTAAGTTTGTAATGCTAGACATCACGCATGACATATGCATGACATATGGCATAAGAGCTTCAATTCACATGACCGTGGTTCAGTTTCAACCGCAACAGAATTGGGTGGGATCCAAATCGAATGGATCTGACGGTTCGGAACTGATTCCAAATCGGTCCAGGAAAATTTAGTGTCGGTTCCTACTATGTCGAACCGAAACCGGAATCAATGTCGGTGATTTTGGTTAAGTTCAAACAACCCAAATTAAAAATTAATTAATTAATTTCCAAAAATTATGAATTGATTTTCAAAGTGAAACTTCGATCAAATATTTAAAATAAATTTAAGTTCTTCGATTGTAGCACCAAAATGGAGGAATCTACTTTGGAGTTTTGAAAAGTTATGATGTGTTTATTATGATAGATGACACCGAATCTAACATCATCACAACCCATTCTCTGACTCCTCCGGGATAAAGCTATGCATATATAATTTGGGTAACTTCGCCTGTTGATTCTGAATCATTTACAGAAGGCTGATGATGCACATCAATAAATGATGATGAACACCAGCGGGTGAATGTCAATGACGGCACATGCACTCATCGCATCAGATTCATGCACTCCAACACGGACGTTTTCTCCCCTCGAAACTAGGGACGTCCAGCCAGGATCTCCTCGTCCTCTTCTTCCATGAATCGGGTTTCTGCGTCAGGTTCAGCAAAACAAGGTCGGCTGCATGCAGAATCCCCGCCGCCGACTCAGCGCCGACTTGAGCTCATCTCCGTTATTCTACAGCGAGGCGATGACTCGCTCTCTCTCACCCTATCTCGCCACATCTACTGAAGCTGTTAGTGTCACTGCGACCGTGTTGCATGGGGGGTGATGGCTATTCTATGCATTATTTTTTATCGTCGTTGATAATGCTTCATACATTTTATATTCATGTGTTGCTTCCAGAGATCTCGAGTCACAGTCCATCGGTTTGACCGCGGCGGTCGAATTGTCTTGCTTGCTCTGACTCCCACGAAGCGATCGTCTTTCTTAGATCATATATATTTATAACAGATAGTCGTATTTTCTCTCCATCTATATATTTTATTTTACTATGATTAATACTCGGCACATTCTTCAAAGCGATTCCATACGGCAATACCAATCATTTGCACTCAATTATTGGTTGGTTCCATCGATCTTGATACATTACAAATATTTACATGCGATGCCCATGCTCTCTATCGGTATATCGAGAGCTTGAATCATATACGGATCAGATCTCAGTGGCGTCCACTGTCATGCCTACCAATCATCAATCACGCACAGCTTCCATGTGTTGTGTTCATCCATTACGCACTTTGGGGACGACGTGTACTCATAGGCCAAAACACTACCGAGTGAACCAAACGAGGGGAAAGGAAGGCATCGTGCACGTCTCCTCCTCGCCCTTACAAGCGAAGGCATCGTGCGCTCCTCGACCACATCCACAAGCCACGAATCTCCCACCTCCTCCACCGCATCACCGTCTCATGCCCCTCCACGTCATCTTTGGTCCCACTTCAACTCTTCCTACTTGTAGAATCCCGTTACGTCAAACGCCCGCCTGAGGTAAAGATTAGTATCGTAGAGTTCCGTTTCGTCCAACATCCGTTTGTTTCTCTTACCTCTCCCGCGCCTAACGATAAATACCGGCCCTGTCATCGCCAGTTCTTAGAGCCTCTTCTTTCTCCTCCGTTTCCCCCTTCCCTCACTTAGCTCAGAGCGCAAGCTGCCTTCCCCCATGGAGCCAAACGGCAGGAATTGGGTGAGGGGAAGACCCATCGGAAGCGGTTCCTTCGCCACGGTTAGCCTCGCCCTCGACAGATCTCAGGGTGAAGTCTTCGCCGTCAAGTCCGTCGCTCTCAACGGCGCCAACCTTGCTGCGATCCTTTCCCTTAGCAACGAGATTCGAATCCTCAGCTCCGTTCGCTCGCCCTACGTCGTCCAGTACCTCGGCGACGACGTCAGCCGCGAAGCTCGATCCGGCGCGTGCCGGAACCTGCACATGGAGTACTTGCCCGGCGGTTCCGTCGCGGACTTGGCGGCGGAGAGGAGGCGGAAGGGTTGTCCCGTGGACGACGCGGACGTGCGTTCTTACACGCGATGCGTGACCCGTGCCCTTCGTTACCTCCACGACGTGGCCGGAGTCGTCCACTGCGACGTGAAGGGCCGAAATGTCCTGTTAGGTGGAGCCGCCGGCGTCGCCAAGCTCGCGGATTTCGGTGCGGCGGTGAGGATTTCCGGGGGAGATGCGCGTAGCTGGGTGCGGGGAACGCCGCTGTGGATGGCGCCGGAGGTCGCCCGGGGGGAGCGGCCGAGGCCGGAGTCAGACGTCTGGTCGCTCGGGTGCACGGTCATCGAGATGGCGACCGGAGCGCAGCCATGGCCAGACTGGAGACTTAAAGATGCTGCAGAAGCGATGTTTCGTATTGGTTACGGCGACGAGCTGCCGGAATTCCCGCCCCTGCTGTTGGAGGTCGCCCGTGATTTCCTCGACAAGTGCTTGAGAAGGGACGCAAGCGAGCGGTGGACTGCAGAGCAATTATTGCAGCACCCTTTCCTAGCCGAAGCAGAAATCCCCATGGAGGAGACCCCGCGAGGCGTGCTCGAATGGGCAAACTTGGAGTTCCACGACGGCGCCGATGACGGAGAAGGTTGCAGTGTGAGTTACAGTGACCTTTCTGATTCCTCCGAGCTGGTGGCTAGTGGAAGAAAAAGAGTAGGAGAATTAGCTTCATGCGGGGGAGTTTTGGCCTGGGAAAGTGATGATTGGGAGGAAGTAAGGAGGGTCGAGGAGCTCAATTTGCAGGGGGACAAAGCAGAAGAGGAGCGAGGGACGTTCTGGGAATGTCCTGATTGCACCAGTTTGGGTTCGGCAGACAAGCATGGGGGTGTCAGTGAGGAACAAGGGGATGGCTTACCCAGTGTAATGAGATGCTCTGTTTCTTCTCCTACTGCCTCTTGTCCCTGTTCCTTTTGCAAGGGTCGTTTGGTCTGCCATCATGTGAATGGACTCATTAGGGTGTTGTTCTTTGGTTGTTGTTGTTTGCTGTCACAACAATGGATAAAATTTCATGGACTTCCATGTTACATCAACAGCAACAAAAATTTAACTTGGGACCTCCTCCATTCAACAGTAATTTGCATCACTTGTGTCTCTCATTCTTCACGGCACAAAAGCACCACAGAGAGCATGGTGACCTCCCACCAGATGCTGTGCTGCACTTTCTTCTCTTGTGCGTATATTCTTATCCAGCATGATGTGTCATTGTGTTTGTGGCCATGGCTGGCCTAGAGGAGATGTTGGTTCCCCTGTGCTCTTAGACATTAGATCAACCTCAGCCATTGTGGATTATGTAGGGCCCCTGCCGTGGGTCACTTCATCCATGGCCGCAAATATATGTGGCTCCAGTTGGCCTACATCGGCCCCCTCTGTTCATGGTCACTACAAAATTAGGATTTTTCTTTTTTTTTTTGGTGAGAAAAAAAATGCAAGTTAGCAAGAGTAATTAATTAAGCTGCATGTTTCCATTTAGGTGGACTAAACCAATGAGAATTATTGGAGTGATGCATCAGATCAAAACTGTGTTTGGTGGCTAGACCAGTTCTGCAAAGCAGCATAACTCTCCTGCAAAAAGCTGCTACCAATTTGGATGATTGATCTTGTTTTTGGTTCCTTGAGCTGACAAGGTAAATGAGAATTTGATTGAGCTTGGTGATCTCTTCTGTTGTGAATTATGCACTCTCAAGGTGGTCATCCTGGGTAGAAGCTAAATATATCTAATTCGCCTGGCATTTATGTGCTAACTTTGATCATTTTCCATGCTCATTAGATTAATTCGTATGCATCATGGGGTAATTAGCCTTGCTTGCTTGAAAGCAATTCTATACAGTATTCTCAGCCTCGGTTTTCTATCACCGTAAATCATGGAAACTCTAAATCAATTTAATTCACAAAACGATCACCCAGGAAACCACAGACATGAATGGAGGGTAGAAATCATGAGAGGAGAGCTCAAGATCGAGTGGTTTTGGGGGGACACTGGGCCGGCATGAAAGCCAATGGCCCGGCCACATACACATCGATGTCGGCGTACTGGCCTGAGATGGTCGTGTTCTCGTACCGGAGCTGCGCTCCCCTCACCCCGTTGTTGACGTCGGTGGGGCGGTCGCAGCGGATGTCGGATGACACGAGGAGGCGCACGCCGCAGGCTTCCACCGGATCGAAGTAGCCGCCCCTCATGGTGGTCGTGTACAGCTCCGCGAACACGTACCCGTTGTCATCCGCCGCCGCGGACTTGTAGAGCACCACCCGGTTCCGGTGGTCCCTGCAGGTGATGCTCACCCTGGCCGACGGCAGCGGCTTGGCGCCGGCCAGATTCCAGGTCCCCACGCTGCCGCAGTCCTGGCAGCTGACCAGGCCTTCCACCGCCACTACCACCTTCTTCTGCGCCTCGACATCCGCCGCTGCAGCCGGGAAGACGTGGGCGCTCCCCAGGACGAACACCATGGTGAGAAAAAAGGGTAGAACCTTGGTCGGCATGTCGTGGCGTGTTGCGAGAGGAAACGGACGAGAAGAGAAGAAGGGTTGCACCTGGCCAAGCTCTTCGTCTGCCGCTGATATAGGGGTTTGCTTTGGAATTTCGATGGAGTGATTCTTACGCAACACCCTCTTTTTTCCTCTGTACTCGACGGCATTATCTCCAACAGGATTGATCATCTCCTGCTCTGTCTAATCTGGACGTGGGAAGTTGTCATGGGATGAAGAGGAAGAAACTGCTAAATTCCTCGCTGTTGATATTTTGATGACAAGAAACCAGAGATTAGAGTTCACACAAAACAAGTGCGCGCGTGTTAATTGTTATTGTGGTGGGCGGAGACAAGTCGCCCATATGAGGTGCGCCAGCTCCCAGGAAAGCCGAAAGGAAGCGGTTTCCACGTGGCTCGTCGTCCCGTTCGTTGGACCGCGTCGAGACGGCCCGGAGGCCGATGCCCGTGGGTCGCGATTATTGTTACGACTCCAAGCTCCTTTATATGTTCTCCATGCAAAAAATAATTTTAGAAGTTAAAATTGTAGCAACTCGCGAATCATTTTGTGATGAATCATTCACTTGCGAATAGCAATTATGTATACAAATATTCAATGGATGTGCAACAACTCTCTAGTCTCCATCCATGGCAATCTTTCGAAACCTCGGACAACTCAGAAACCATCACAAACGTAAGCTTACAAAACAACAGGAAGACAAACGCAGATATCACAACACAAGCGGATCATCAGTAGTGGGTCCTGGGGTGGCAGTGGAAGGGCTTGAAAGCCAGCGGCCCGGCGGCATACAGTTCGGTCTCACAGTGCTCACCGGAAGTCGTCTTGCTCTCGTCCCGAAGCTTCGCTCCCTGGATCCCGTAGTTGACGTTGGTGAGGCGGTTGCAGCTGGCATCCGGGGAGGCGAGGAGGCGGGCGGTGCATGCCGTGACCGGATCAAAGGTGGCACTCCTCAGGTGGGCTCCGTCGAGCAGCTTGTAGAAGTATCCATTCCTGTCCGTCTCCGCACTGTCGTAGAAGATGACTCTGTGCTTGTGGTCCTTGCAGATGATGCTCACCTTGGCCGACGGTAGGGGCCTGGCGCCGTCCAGGTTCCAGCTACCGACGTACTTGCATTTCTGGCAGTAGACCATGCCTTCCACCGCCTTGTTCGTGCCGTCCGCCGCTGCGCGGGGGAACAGCGAGGTGTTCCCCACGGCCAGTGCCAGGAAGAGGAGGAGGAGGGAGAAGACCTTGGTCGACATCTTAGCAAACACTTGGGGTTGGGGAGAGACGAGGAGGTAAGCCTATATATGGATGGGAGTTTCATCTGAGTTGGTGGTGAAGGACGTGGGGAGTTGTAAGAGTGGACTTTGGCTACGTGAACGCATGTCTGTAATACACACGTTATCAGATTGGTCGAATCACCCATAAACTTTTCCAGGGTAACGTGGTCTCATTGCAAAGTTGATGCGGTTGGATGCCACGACACACATAATTTGTTTCGGGGTGACTCGGCAACCTCTCTAGTTCTGGCTGGATCAGATGGATCGCCCTCGAGAACCACCGAGGAGGATGCGTGGGTCCCACGTAAACATCAGGTGCGCCCTCTATCGTTCTTGGAGTTTGACCCATTTTGCATCCATTTAAAGGAATTTTGACTCGTCACGTGTGTGGCTTCCACGTATTACATCACGTCACCCCTCAAACACACATCATAATAATTATTTCCTGAGAACACGCATCTCGAAGTAAACACGGAGAGAGAGAGGAGGGGGTGTGCCCGCGACGTACACGCGAGGGCCGACGCAGGTACACCTCCGCACGCGACATAAGCAACCGTGCCACGTCGGTCAAAAGGCTGTGACTCCGCGCCGTGATTCGTGCGTACGTTCACAGGACCCGCCCATCCCACTTGCTCGACCAAAAGGACCGAAATAGTGATTTCAGTCATCCAAAACAGTTGCTATGATAAATTTAATTGTCGAAAGGGAGCAGAACAAATAATGTTGTTTTCGAAATATATTGGAATATAAAGCCTCCTATTTCACTCATTTAGACAGAGTCACAAAAATTGGGTCTCGTACGGAACGTGCACAATTTTTGTGAATCTCAAAGTTTTATATCGTATTTTTATTTGAAGTTATTATCTTTATCGAAATCTTGAACAGTGCTAGTTAATTATTTATAAAGATCTCGATTATTGATAGTGATTTATGACGTACCAAAATAATAATAGCAGTCCATCATTGGTGGTGTACAGAAGAATAAAAAGACTTCCATGGACAATTTGGCTTCTCTTCTTGTGAGAGATCCTATGTGTCTTCTTCGTGAGTTATCTTTAGAATTAATAATAGCATCTATTAGAATAAAAGGTGAAAAGAAGCAACACAAAATTCAATGCCAAAAACTGGTCCTCGAGTGAATGAAGCATGTACGAGAAATTACATGAAGCATGTGATCCGTATGTACTCGATTGGACCACCTTCACTCCGCAAAGTTGTAAATTATGCACACCCACGATTCAAAAGGACTGAACAGTGACATCGTATGATCAAACAGTCACAAGAGAAGGTTTCATTGCTGGCGAGGTAGAGAGAAGAATAAGAAAGAAATAATACAAAAGGATCCTATGGAAATTTTTGACTTGTGATTTCTAATCACATCAGTATAATTGGATTGGATTAATCAACCATGGAATCCAAATTTGGTAGAGAAAGAGAGAGAGGGAGAGAGAGAGAGAGAGAGAGAGAGAGAGAGAAGTTCAAAGAAAAAACATGTTCGTGTGTTTTGGGACTTGGGTGCTATCAAAGTTCAGTCAATAACTAAAAGATTTCTCTACTAAGTGATCAAATGAGCTGGTCAACCATCTCCAAAAACAAGTTTGACCCTAAATCTAGTCTGACTTGTTCAACACCATTGCAAAGATCATCGATCAAAGTTGTTGAGATCAAAGAAGACATGAAATAAAATTACATGTCAAAAGCTTCTCCATTCAAACCCACATCTCCACAATAAAATTATGATTGTTGCATTGTGACCAAAACATTGACTTCAATAAATCATATATTACATATATTCTATTTTTTTAAATTAATTAATAAAAACATCATATCGAGTCCACTCTTTGCCAACACTATTTATACACTCCCTCTTATACTCATCTCCTTCCCCATCCCCATAATAAGCAAACATCTTCAAGAAATCTTCTTCTCCTTGCTAGATTTATTTCTTTTTTTTTTCATTTTAATCCTTGAAATTTGGAAATATTAGAGAAGGAGTGGAAACACAGGCGAAACAATGCCTTATAATTCTCCTCCCGAGCCTTCAGTCCAAGTTCAGAGGGTCACCGGCGGTGGTGGCGGCGTCATGGGCGCGCGGGAGCGGTGCACGGCACATGAGCTGCCGGAGGCGGCGGCGAAGCACCACGAGCACGCGGTGGGGGCGAGGCAGTGCTGCTCGGCGGTGGTGAAGAGGGTAGCGGCGCCGGTGGCGGCGGTGTGGGCGGTGGTGCGGCGCTTCGACAAGCCGCAGGCCTACAAGCACTTCGTCAGGAGCTGCCGCCTCGTGTGCGGGGACGGCGGGGTGGGCACCCTCCGGGAGGTGCGCGTCGTCTCGGGGCTGCCCGCCGCGACCAGCACCGAGCGGCTCGAGATCCTGGACGACGAGCACCACGTGCTCAGCTTCCGGGTGGTCGGCGGCGAGCACCGCCTCGCCAACTACCGGTCTGTCACCACGCTCCACCCCGACACGGCCGGTGCCGCCGAGGGGACCGTCGTGGTGGAGTCGTACGTGGTGGACGTGCCGCCGGGGAACACCAGGGACGACACGAGGCTGTTCGTCGACACCATCGTCAGGTGCAACCTCCAGTCCCTGGCGCGCACCGCCGAGGCCCTCCACCGGCGAGGCGGGGCCACGGCCGTTGCCGTCCGCATGGCAAACCCGTAATTTGCTCCTGCCATCGTTATTATAGTTCATCATCCTTTTGGTAAAGCCGTGAAATAATATTATTCTTAATCCATCTCTCAACTTTATAGTCATTTTCATTTGAAGCCGACTCCACTTACTTGCACAAAATTAATTCATCGGATGGAATTTAATATAAATATAGCATTAATCTCAACAAAAAAGAGAAAAAGGATCAAAGGCCAAGGCATTGTTCTTCCAAGTCAACTGCAATTACATTTGGTCAAGAAAGGAAGGGGTGATGTGATGCTAATTATCCTAATGAACATAGTCCCATGTCTGGTGGATGGTAAGGCTAAACATTGTTGTTTGATCAGTGCTGATTTGGTGGATGGATTACATCACAAGGTTCTAATTGTTGCTTCATTTAGAACAATCCTTGTTGAAATCAATAGATTGATGCTTGGCTTTGGCTTTGAGGATTGTGATGTCGTAATCATGCTCTTCTCACGTTTAATTATTCAATGTCATATTAATATTAAATTAATCATTTAGACATTCGATTGATTAATGTATTGTTGGTTTTATTTATGTAATAAAAACTTAATTCAAAAATGTCAAGTTAACCGATTCGAGTCGATCACATCAAACCACCATTCGTCTCTGATGTCGTAACTTATCATGTCAACCCAACCGGAGAAACCTCGCTTCGAGCCGAACAGAACCCTAACCAGAAAGTTTGAGGAATTTTATTCCTACCCGTTGAAGTACCTACAAGCATATTATCCAATCACTTGGGTCCCATGAGAATGTCTCGATAACAAGGGCGGGTAACAGATGAGGAGATGTAAGCAGGTGGGAAAGCGTTTCCAGGGGGGCTGCGGCACGAGTCGGCCGTCATCTTAAACATGGTCGCCAGCCCTTTCCGCTCGTGGAGCGCCCGCCTCGCTTGGCTTTGACGATCTCGGAGGTACTGTGCTCTCTCGGTTCCCCTCGTTTTAGATTCCACTCGGCAATCCAGGGGCGAGCTCGGTGCATGGCCGACGCTGATGGAGAGGCCCGGGAAGCCCCCAAGGCGGAGGAGAAGCCGGAGAAGCCGCAGATAGAGCCTCTGCGGCTTCCGACGCCGGAGGAGATACGAGGGCAGGACATCTGGAACAACTGCGCCGTCCGTAGCGTCGTCAGCGGTGTCATGGGTAAAACTCTTTCCCTGTTCTTGTTGGTTCCACGCTAACGACTGCTTTGGTCTGCTGAAAGGCGAGATCTTTATCGGTTATTTTCTGAATTTGTGGTTGGGGTTTCGGATTTGGTGCTCCTTTTTGAGGTTTCCTCTTGAGTACCATCTGAATATTTTTGCTCTCAATGTGTTTGGCATTAGTTCAATGCTAATGCTTCATGAGAAACTGAAAATCTTGTTTGGGTTCCCAGTGGACGAGCGCTACGAGACTTTGGGGCGCTCGTTGGTGTACATAGAATATACCTAGTTTCTTATGCACTCTATGTTCGTTCAAGATACGAACTTTAACGGTTTTTTCTTGACTGGATATGATTTAAAATGGATTGGAAATAAGGAGGCGTATGTATGATCCAGTGACGCAAGCTTGTGTATGACACATTCGAGACCTAATATTTGGAGTAGTTCAAAGACCTCATTGGATCAAGGAGCTTCATTTATAGTCAGTACAGGCTATTTTATTCGTATTTATCTTCCTGTAGGCTAATTGCTTTCCCTCTTTGCTGTTCTTTTATTGATATTTTGCAAGATCAATGAATAGGCCTTTTTTTTTTTAAAATTTGGCATTTTTAGGTGGTGGACTTGGTCTATTCATGGGCTTGTTCCTTGGAGCTCTGGATAATCCTATAATGCAGGATGAGATGACTACAAAGCAGCAATTCATATATACCGCAAAACAAATGGGCCGGAGGAGCTATAGCTCTGCAAAGGCATTTGCCGTCATGGGCTTCGTTTTCTCAGCTGCTGAATGTGTTATAGAGAAGGTAAATGAATAAAAATGGGTATATATTTTTGGCCTTCTTTTGTTAGACTGACTTGATTCAATATTCTGATATTTTTCTAGGCTCGAGCGAAACATGACACTACAAACACAGTTGTTGCTGGTTGTGTTACCGGTGGGGCTATATCTGCAAGAGGTAATTTTCTCCATTGCAAGTAGGTGGAACCCAAAATATGAAAGTAGGGAATGATGTTTGAAGGTTTACATACTCGAGCAAAATGATGAAATTTATAGAAGAGATGGTTTCTTCTTGTGATATATTTTCTTTATTTACATGGTTTTCCATACTATTCAACAAAAATACTAGTGCTGCTTGAATTTTGTGTCATAACGTTCTTTTAACCATCCTTCATAGTTCAGTAACTCCTGAATCTATAGTTGCATTAATCCATATTCATTAATCTGCTTTGACCCTACAAAACTTGAAATGTTTCTTTCGGAGTGAATTATATGGTACAGCATTGGTAACTCTTTTTCGCCTACTATGTAGTGCCAAATCATTTTTAAAGGCAATGTACCATAGATGAACTTCTGAATTTGCATCCTCGTATCATTTGAATCTTGACCACCTAACACTGATAGTGATCAGCCACCTGTTGGCAAGTCTCTCATAATTGAAATTGAGACAACTTCTGTATTATGCTTCAGTGCTTACAATGGTTAAATTTGTGTGCGATGCAAATTTAGATACTATGATGGTTATTCAACCAGAGAGTTTACCACTGTTAAGCAAGAGCCAGATCATAGTCGAACTTGGTCAAAAATTTTAGTTTCCCAAAATTTATTATCTGATGCCAGAAATATCCCCTTCTTAGAATGGTATCTTCCAAATTATCTATCTTCCAAATTTTGTAGTCCTTTTCTGATTGAAATTATCATGTGCAAAGCCGTGATAGCTTTCATCTGACAGCTTATAAATTGTTTCCAGCTGATATTCCCACTAGTTCTATAGAGAAGCTTCAGACTGAAAATTTTATTGAGCAAAGTTTGTGGAACTCAGGAGGCTAGAATACATGGGTGCCTGTAAAACCTCTGAAAGCAAAGTTCTGTTACACAGCATGGAAAAGGAGCCCATGCTAGAAAAATTAAAGATGATCAAATTAAATTTGGTCATCTTAGGATGTTTGAATATCATTCTTAAGGGCTTGGTAGTTGAAATCTTGGTTGATATGGATTGCTTTCGGGGATCTACAACTTTGTTTCTCTGTTATGAAAAGTCGATTACTTGTCTTGATGGAACCTGAGGCATTGTTATGCTATTATGATTGGCATAAAGGAAAAAACCAAAGCAATGTGATTCAGAGAAATAAAATTAATAAAAAGGATAATGAGTGTAACATTTGACTTGGTAACAAACTTTAAATTGAGTTGCCAAATGTATACTTAATTCTTTTAGTTCAACACCTTTTTGTAGAGTTGGCGGGCGAGCCTTGGTACAACAGTAAGGTTGCTCATTTGCGACTTGGGAGACCAGGGTTTGAGTCATGGAAACAGTCTCTTTAAATATTTAAAGGCAAGGCTGCGTACATTGATCCTCTCCAAACCCTGCATTGGCGGGAGCCTCATGCATTGGGTATGCCCCTTACCTTTTTGTAGAGTTGTTATCAAGTTACCAATCCCATATGCTACGTATCCTTTTCTTAGTTTTCATATGAATCTGGAAAAGGGTGTCACACAGAAGCAAAGAAGAATTTAGAGCTTTCCCTTGGTCATGTATTTGGTGAAGTGCAATGTACATGTGTGTCATTCAAAGCGTAATTACAAGACTGCAACCTGAGTTATTAGGAAAATTTCATCAAGCAATCTGTAGGTCTTACAGAAAGCAATAATGTGAAAAATTAGTTGCTGTAGAACTACTATTGTTTGTTTGTTACTAGTTTGCATGCTCATTTTAGGTTTGCAGATTTCTTAATATCATAGGTCTCTTTTTTTTCTTTTTTTTCAGTTTAAAGCCATAATGTCAACTTTGTAGTGTTTTGTAGGTGTAGCTTCAGTACTACATCAAAGTGATGCATGATCTGATTTAAAAGAGCAGCTTAGGTTCCATACTTGAATCTCAGTATAAAATTGGGGTACATTTTTGGTATAATGCTCGTAAATTTCATTCCAGGAATGGTATCTTCATATGCAGCTGTATTTTTGTAATATGTAATTGACACTACATATATAGTTTCACTGGCCGTCTATAAGCAAATAATTATTTGCTAATGTGATCTCCACTTTTCAGGTGGTCCGAAGGCTGCTTGTGTTGGTTGTGCAGGTTTTGCAGCGTTCTCAGTTGCAATCGAAAAGTTCTTTGATCGGCATTCTTAATCTTCAACATTTGGTTTATTACATAGGTTCTATTGCCCAAATTAGTGGTGGTGGAGTATCTACACCTCCAACTTCCAGAAAATTTTAACAAATCATATCTTCTGATGTTTTCATCATCCTTTGATTTCATCCCACCATATTGAGATGTATCAATATCTATTCTTTTACATCTTGACAAATTGAGTTTGTGGCTTCTTATTGGCCTTTTATACACTGGAATAATTGGTGTTCTGCCTCAGTGTGTAATGTCTCTGTAGTATCAGTTCGGATTGCTAGTACCCAGGTGTTCATGGTAGACTGCTTCTGGGACAGTATGCTAATTATATTCGTGGGACCATTGGAGAAAGAATCCCAAGCTTTTGGACTTTCTTGGTGACACCCCCATTGTTTTAGCTCACCTTTGCTACAGCTAACATAATATCAAAAGATATCAGCCTTGGCATTGCAACAGAATAGCAGTTCCTGTTTGAATTCTGCTGTTGAAGAGCTGAGTTAAAACAACTTTTACCTCACGAGGGTTTGCCAGGGAGAGTTACCCATTAACACTCTTCTTTCTTAACCTGATCCAGTTTGATGTTTTAAGTGAAGGAGGACCATCAATTACTACATTAACCTAATTGTGATTCTACTTTCTGCTGTATAGCTATCGTCTGACAGGAAGCTGGTGATAGAGGAATTGGCTTAATAATGACAAACAAGAGTGACAATGTATACCTTGGAAGTTTGAGGTTGCTAATAACATAGGGAAGCAGCTACCAAGATGAAGTTACAGAATGTGTCCAAGATTTGAGAGAATCCGGTTGAAACATACATGAGGAGAAGCAATCAGATGTGCTGCATAAAGAGATCCATACAATAATCAAGATATATCAATAGATTTGTTCAACTTTAAGACTCCGGATATCTGCAACTTTTGTATCCAAAAGAAACAGAAAGAACTGGAAGCATATTAACAATCACAGTCACTTCAGATCTTCATGTTTTACCTCATCTCCTTGAACCTGTAAAACACATAACTAAATTGTTCACACATCATCAGGAAACATATCGTTCTAGTTGATCATGCAAAACAATAAGGTGATGCGAGTCAGAGACCTCCTTGGACGTGAACTAGAATTGTAGTAGGCACGGCTTGTCTTTGCTGCAATCCTTGATCATGCATACTCTCTGAAGAAAATATATCATCTCAAGCAATACATTTGCTAACATCTAGATTCTGATGCGCGCGAATGGAGACAATAATGAGATTAACGATGATACTCTCAGAAGAAAATAATTTGCTAACATCCAGATTCTGTTACGCGAATGGAGACAATAATGAGATTAACGATGATAAATAGTGCTCGGTACGTAGAAAGTTCATCATTGGTTTCCTTTAATAAGTTGTACATGGTGTTATAACAATGGAGAGATCAAAGGCCCTAAGCATACGGGCATCACCTCTCATAAGCCCAACTGAAGAGAAGCAATTACAGTTGGTTAGCAGAAACTTTTACCCGTAATCAAAAGGAATACATATCACAAAGAGAAGAATATCATAAGCGTGGAATATAAGTTCGGAGCAAAAAATCTAATTACCTTTAAGTGGACTAACTTATGATAACCTTTTCTTCGGAGTATGTGATCCGGTCGATACTGGTCTTAAGCTGTCAGCATTTCTCAAGTATCCACTTTCCCTAGACATGAAAAATCTGCTTGGCAGTTTCAGAAGTTGAGATCTATACCTCATTTCTAATGCAAATGCAATCTTGAACTAGATTGCTATTTTTCTCATCAATAAACTCTTCATGACACTGATCGGACAAGTAGTCTTAAGCAACAACAGTCAGTTTCTGCAAACCCATACTTGTCCAGTATCCACAGACCTTCTTTGTCCTTTCAAAAACTTGATCTGAACAATTTACTCAGTCAGATAAATAAGAAGTCAGTGCTCGAGTCTCTTCAAAATTTGTAGTTCATGACCAAATAGTTAGTAACTAGAAATAACATTACTGTCAATGATCACTGGCCAAATGCTCAGACTTGATCAAAGAGTTGAAGATGACTTGACACAGAACATTATCACATACTACTAATGAAGCAGAATAATATGTTACAGTAAGAACAGTATCTTAAGGAAAACGTGTACCAATTATTGCATCGATTATTTTATCTCTAGGCGATGCTTTGTATAAACCAAATAGGAACACTGAGCGGGCACAACCAAGCTAACAAAAGAGTAGGAAGACACTACTGAAAGGATAATTCAGAAGACAGTTGTGTTATCGCTTAAAAGCAAACCATCCTCAGCAGTAACCCTTCTTGAGTAGGAGAATCCAGTATGGTCGCGATACTGGTAAGTTTGCAGGGTTGCTGCTGAACCAGCAAGAACAGAGTGATCCTGCACAAGCATCCAACCATCAGCTTTTTGTTGATCGGTTATGGAGTTGTACGTCCTCCCTCTGTCAAACATGACCAAGGTTTGTTCAGACAAAATGTGAGAGAGGTTAGTCGTCATTCTATAGGTATTATTTTCCGCAGGCAGAGTCGAAGACACGATCAGAAGAGGATATTTAAACTTGTAACTTCCCTGAGCAAGTATGGCCTTTGGGCCCTCTTTAATTTGAACTCCTGTCTTCAACTTTGCCTTCATCTGAACTTCTTTACGGTTTCCATTATCTGTGAATCCCACTAAACTCTTGAACTTGAGCTTGAAATTAACGTCGGTGGTGAGATTTCCTATAGATGAATTCACCCACCCTGAGAAGTAAGATTTCCTCCCAGCTCCGATCGTGAAAGTTCCATTAAGACGGTGCGAAATCGAACGACGAGAGATCGAAATCTTGGGAGCCTGGTAGTGGAGGAGCCTCGCGGTGACATAAGATGACTGTGAATCCAACCAGAGGTGTAAGTTTGCATCAACGAGCCAAAATGCTATGCCATCAGTGACACCAATGCCAAGATCATGAGGTCTCCCATCCAAGAGAAGGCCAAGGAATGGAGTCAAGTCCAAATTGTATGATGGCAGATCGAATGCCCCGAGAGCGACCACTGGCTCCCAGAACAAAGGATTGATCCCTCCGGTGAATATAACAGGAAAAGGCACAATCGAGCCCACGAAACGTCCATCAATCTTAGCATAGACTTCGCGGAATGAACCATTGCCCCTTTCGGTGGTGAGATTGTTCTGCTGAATGTAGGAATTGGGCGGATTGGAGTACCAGAACTCGTCATTGGAATGATAAGAAACGTAGATCTCAAGGACTGCTCGATAAGCGTTCTTCGGAATCTGAATTCTCTTGAAGTGCACATCGGACTCGTTCTGTATTCGGAACCAGAATCCAGTTTGGCTGTCGTTGCTCGAGATGGGTATGATCATATCAGCTGGCTCCCTGTATAAAGATGGCACCTTTGCTTTGGCCCCAGTCGAGATGTCGGCTTCTGATGAAGAAAGACCTAATTTTTGCTCGAGCTGAGGCTTCGATTCTCCCAATATTCTCTTATTGGGTATTAGGGATGCCCCTTTCGATGTGCGAAGCATCAATTGGGGATGATACTGCGACCCCAATCCTGGCGTTGGCTCCTCCTCTTTCATGTAGAAATCCAAGGAGACATTCACGTGATACACTCCGGTGAAGACGTCGTTGACGATGTTCTCCAGCATCATCGAGGCCACGCCGCCCTCCTCGCGGCGAAGCAGGGCGGTGTAGCGGGTGATGTCCTTGCGGACCCGCCAGAACACGCCGGACTCGGACGGCTCGGCGGTGCTGGTCCGGAGCAGCTCGGCGCCATCGAGCCACACGGCGGCAATCCGGTCGTACTGCTCGCCGGCGCACGCGACGGAGAGGTCGAGCACGACGCGGGCCCATGGGGCGGGGCACCCCGGCGGCGGCGCGTACGCGGCGGTCGCGGGCGGGCGGCCGTAGGTATCGCCGAAGTCGTGACGGAGGAGGGGGAGGGAGCACGAGGGAGGCCGCTGCGGGAGGAGGAAGTCGGGTCCTGTGGGGTCCAAGAACTCTTGTGGCTCTGCAGCGCGCGGGGCCCGCGGGGCGAAACGGTAGCGCTCGGTGGGACATGGGGTGGCGGAGACGCGGGTAGAGAAGTGGGTGCACAAGGCGGATATGAATACGAGTGGCAGAAGGAGCGAGGTGGGTTTGCTTCGACACATCATGTGATGAGCTCAATCGAATCGAATTGGAGATGGAATGAAGTGTATGTTTTGGGTTGGGGGGCATATTTATAGTGAGATGGTTGCAATTGGGGCTTTGAGAGGAAGAGAAAGGGACTAAAATTGTACTAAGGTATGCAACAATTTCCTCCCTCCCTTCCTTCCTCCCTCCGTCCCTCCTGATTAGTACTCACATATAATAGTTCAATAAGAGAGGAGGAAGAATTGAGAAGCTTAATTAGATTGGGTTTTGAATAGGGCAATGTCTTCTCCATGATTCCTTGGAGATAAGTTCACGGGATTGTGAGGACACGGATGGGGGTAATGAGAAGTTACATCGAACCATAATGGGAGACGATAAGGTTGTTGCTTTCCAATTGCTTCCTTACAACAATAATTGATCTTTTTTTTTTTTTGTTTCCTTGCAAGTGCTTTCTTACAATAATAATCAAAATTGTGATTCATGCCATAGAGCCCTTTCATGCTTCTTCTCTCTTCCCATCTCGTGTTCCATAATGCTTTGGAATCTTTCTTTCTTTCCCTCTAACTGTTGTATCACTCTCTTGGATGGGATAGATTGTGGATGATGCTGATAAGCTTGACCTAGTTGAGAGTGGTCCTGATATGATACGCTTCCTCGATATTGAGAGTGAGCCTATGATGTGATCATCAAGTTAACTCATGATATCAGATTATAGACATAACGTTTAACTCAAACCTAAGACCTATTAGTTAGTATAATAATGCATTAATCAATTTGAATATCTCATGCTATAATAATATTTTACATTATTTTTTAAAATAATTATATATATATATATATATATATATATATATATATATATATAATTTCAGGAAAAAAATAATTCCCCTCTCGTAATTATATATATAATTGTAATTGAAAATTAGGGAAAAAGAACAAAAAGAGGAGCCATAAACCATCGTAAAAGAAATAGTAGGATAAGAATAAAACACATCAAACATTACAATTTATATCTCACACATTTCACGAGCAATTCCCAAACTTGTCTTTTACTGACCCAAACAGCATTGTTTCAATAAAGTAACTTGAGACCATAGAGAGGCTGTCATATGGAGGCTAAACAAGCAGAACAAAACAAGGATCCAGCAATTATTATGGTTTGCTTTGAATCTTCTTTTTTTTTTCCCTCCCTACAAAGTAGTGTACACTCATGTGTGGTAGAAAATAGGCTGGAAGATAAATTTTCGGTTTACATTCACAACCTAATTTCTGTCTCTTGCATATCTACTCGTTTCTTCGGCCACGGTTGCCCAGACATTTGCAATCTTTTCTGAATATCCAACCTGCTCAATGTACACAATAATATGAGCCAAAGAATCAGTAAGTTATGATGTCGAAAGAAAAATAAAATGATTCTAGTATCTATAAACTCAAAATTCAATTAGTGAACGTAAATGCTGAACAAGATGGTTCGATAATTTTCTTATAATAACATACACAGGGTAATGACTTTTGGTGAATCAAAACAGCATCCCTGTCTTTAGCAAAAATCAAGCGGGAAAAGCTAGATGCACGATGCTTCAAACAACAGCATGGTCCAAAGAAGAATCTTATGTGCTAGGAAACCTAGCGCTCGATAAAGTCACTTAAGGAAAATATCCTTGGCAATGTTAAATGAAAAAAAATAAAGCACATATATAAAAATATTATCTTTAAAAGATATCGTATCTTGTCAGTGATGGCTATTCCAGATAGAACCTGCTGTCTTAGGATATGGATACCAACACTGATCAAATTAATACAAACTAGAGTTAGTAAATCTTTTTTTTTTTCGTGAGCTTGTTCAGAGTGATTGGTGCTCTAGGAAAATCGATCTCCAAATAACTATAATAAAAATAGAATCCATTTAGAGAGACAACAGATTCCTCAGTAACAAAAAAATGCAAAATATGACATATCTATTACTCTCCTGAAAAAGCTTAATTTCGTGTCTAATGACTCGTACACTTGCATCTGAGAACATTAATGTATGACATCTATCTTTAGATAACTGATCTAGGAAAGTTGCATACCATGTGGAACCAATAACTTCCAATAAACCTACTACTGGATTGTGAAGAGTACCAGCTCTTAAATGACAAGCTCAAGCAAAAGAGTAGCCTAGCTTTCTTAGTCAAAGATACAGATAATACTGGATTAATTGCCACTTCCAAATATTAACTCCTACATCATCAAGCAAAGATAGAGCAGTACCTGATTTATTACAAATCCTTTCAGCATGCTAAGAAAATCATCATGCCTTTCTCTGTCTAGCCTATCAAGTTCATTCCGATTGTTTTCCTGCATAAATTTCAACAACTGACTTAGATATCCACAATATAATATCATAGTTATTATATACTCTTGTGCACATTCTAAGGAAACAGAACAGGAAGCAAGAATGAAAAGGCCTCCCAAACTCCAGCATTAGGCAACCGATATCTAATGCATAAGTAATAATCACAAACCTTACAAACTGAGATTTATCAATTATGTCATCGTAACAAGATATAAGCTCATTGGAAGAACAACTTTCATCACCAAAGTGGACCATAGAAAAACCGCATAAAAGAATGCTTAGTGCTCTTTGGACAGTTGGACAAATATGACCAGAGTGATACATTACTACAGTATTCTGATTTTGCTTTTTTGCACTAGAAATGGTATTTAGGGAAATTTTTTCTGCGCACATGCCGTTATTCATATTCCAAGTTCCTATTTCTCTTCTCACTACATATCTTCATCAGTTCCTCTTTTCAAGCACCAAAATGATAAATTTGATGTCCCACTGTTTCGAAATTCTTGAATAAATTTAGAATTCATGTCATCATGGCGAGGAAGTCAATTAGTAAGATCTTCGTTGTGTCCATCATTGAGGTCTCTTTGAAAATTCAATTGTCATTGGAAAATCCAGCTCGCATACCAAAGTCCAATGCAAACAAAGTATAGACATGACAAATCTGAGAGATGTTATTCAGAAATAGTTTTCAGGTCTGTCTGGATTTAAGCCAATATGACTGACTGGGGAAAATGAGATATGCACAGAGAGAGCAATAAAAGGTTCCTGGACAATCTGTGTTGAGATTATGCAGAAGGGAATCCTTAAGCCTAACTATACAGCAATGTAAGAACATAATTTTTCATTTCATAAGCCATTTAAGATCCTTAAATTACAGGAGACTATTCTATGGTATATGAACTTCTACAGTGAAAAATTCCTAATAAAAGGTACTAACCGTATGACTATTCTCTAACATAATCATTTTTAATGATGATTAATTTTTTATTCAAAGACAATACTCAGTGTTGTCATGTTTAGACACAGGTAAACTGCAGAAATTTAATATTAATTTAGATAAGATCCACAAAGTGCAAATGTTTTACTAATTATGCTGCATCATATAAGATGTCCACCATCATTTAGAATTATAAATTTCATTTAGTAGTGAAATCAGATACTTATGCTAAATTTTCTGGTGCAGTTCTGAAGCTACACAAATATTCTAGGTGTTCCTTTTTGTTAGGTGTTTGAACAGATTTAGCTCAAAGCAATGTGTGTTAATGCTGTTTCTTTTTCAATAGGTTGGACTGGACTGCCCGAAATGGGGTGATCTGCATCTTGGTTTGGGCTTGGACCAGTACATAACGGTCAGTACGAGCCGAACTTGACAAAACATCCTGGTTAAAAGAGATTTCATGGTAGGCATAGGGCCTACAAAAAGTCAAAAACTATCATGAAGTTTCTGGGAGGTCAGATAATTGGAACAGATGAATTGGTACTTGGTAGAAATGATAATTTTCATTTAAAAATGTATTTGGTGTTCATACATTGTTCTGATTGCTTTATGAAGAGACAAGTAGAATACCTTTATCCTCTCATACTCTTTAATGGCACAGATTTTAGCATTCTCAGTGGCTCTTATTGTTTCTCTTAGCTCCTCCACTTTGCGGAGTCTTGAGCTGTCACCACCAAATATCTTCGAGGATGCAGCTTCAAGTTTCTCAATTCTTGTATTCAAGGTTGTTAAATCTGACATTAGTGTTTGGACTGTCAAAAGAGCGCTGGCCCTGTCTGAGAATGCACTGTGGACGGCTAACATTAATCCTAGATATTCATGCAGTGTGTCCTGCAAAATGATATTCCAAAAGTAAATATGGAGACACCATAGGGCCCCCCCTCATGTTCTTGAGTTTCTTTCCTCGAATTATGTTCATGACGGAATGGCTAAGATTTGATCATACCAGATGTTTGACAGTTTGAGCATTCAATTCTCGATATAGCCTGCTTGCTTTTACAGCAGCAGTTGCAACATTTTTGGTATCAGCAGCTCGGACTTTCTGAGTGTTGTATACACCCTCCTCAGTCTCAAACTTTGTCAATTTGATGAAGGCCAAACCCAACTCTCCCATTGTTTCCCCAATATCTTGTTGTCCTTTAACTAGAGCCTCAGCCTGCAAAAGGAAATGCTCAACTTATAAGAAACCAAAACAGCATAAGAGTAAAATCTAAAGATACAAAAAACTTAATACACATAATGAAATCTAACAAGACTCTGAAGGTCATTTTGGTAGACTATATAAAGCACACAAGGAGCACATTTACACCCTTATTTTTGCTTTAGTGATCATTGCCAAAGAAAGAGGTTTCAAATCTATTTAACAACAATAAAGAAACAAAAGTAAAAAAAATCATACATGTGACTCTTCCTTTAAGAGGAGAGAGGAAGTGTGTGTGTGCATTTGTTACCAAGTATACTCTGAATGCAAACACATCACGCAAGATTGGGGTACCAATTGTAGCCCCCCTTGAATTTGATCCTTTACCATCACGCAAACAATTTGCAAACGTTGATCTGGCCCTATAATGAGATTTACTGCATCCTCAAACTATACCACATAAGAAAATTCAAAAGAAGGGAATGACAAGAGGCAATATAATTGTATCCGTCAGTAAAACTCATGGGCATCAACAAGCAATTTAGTCTGTTGAGATGCAAAAGGTTCCAGAATGGAGACCTGATTGCGATCCAACTGGTCATCACCAGCAACTCCTATTCTGTCAAAAACAACAGTACAATTGAGTAGGAAAGGATAAGTAGCTTCTTATATTCAAAACTGTATACATCCTCAAACTACACTTGAGAGCAGGGCATGATGACACTTTCATGTCCCTCTTATCATAACAATAATGCATTAAACACCAAAAGCAATAGTGAAGGAATATCTTTCCAAACCTAAAGTTTGTGTTCATAATAAATGTGAATCAAGTGTCATCTTGATATCTAACCCCATTAATTCCCTATAACCAACATGCAAAGATCATTTGGGGAAAAAAAAAAGTCAATCAATCATGCTAGTCCAGTTTGCAGGCTTTCATATAAGTAGAAGCCATAGCATCTCCCTACAAAATACAAAATGTTACATTATAAAAGCCTCCAAATCTAGTGGTAATAGCCTAATAGGTGATATGATTGTGATCTTCAGTTAAATTTATGGGCGTCAATGAGAAATTTGGTCTGTCAAAAGAGACAATATCAGTTAAAAATACAAAAGGTTCCAAAATGGAGACCAAATTGCCGTCCAATTGGCCAACACCAGCATCTCTTATCCTGTAAATAACTGCAACAGAATTGAGTGGGAAAGAGAAGTCACTAACTATATTACTCCCTTGTACATCCTTAGATTACACTCGAGTCTGGGGCGTCACAATGTTTCATGTTCCTTGTCTCATAACAATGATGTAGTGAACCAAGGATGCAATTTGCCGGGACCGGTATATACCCCATGCCTGTTGTTAAGAAACTTGTCCCCGATCATAAATGAATTGAAGTTATAAGGAGATAGGAGTACCAAAAAACAACCACGTAGTGTATCTCAGGCAGAAGTATGTTTTGAGACTCCAACTTATAGAATCTTAAGAAAGAGTCATGCAAAATACCAAAATGCCAATAACAGTCAGCAATGTTCCTTACACAGCTGAGTTTCTGCATAACAAAGTCTTGTACAAGCATTAGCTAGTCATCTACTATGAATTGCTGACAAATATATAGGCCTAAAAGAGACCAAGACGCCACTACTAGCAGCAACTGATCAATCTAAAAATCTTCATCCAAACAGTATGAAACTTTCCAATGAATGTGTTGTAAATTGTAATGGCGAGGTGAAGCTCTCAAGACACGCATGCAAAAGGAATGAAGGTTCCAGATAGTTGACAATCCCGGACTTTGAACTAATAAACATTGGTTAACGATAATTCAGTTTGAACTAATAAACTTCGCCAGTTTCATAAAAAAACTATTCACCCTATGACCGCCAAGCAATATCCTCCGCCACTCCATTAAAATATCTAGATTGTAGTTCTGGTACTTTTGTTTATTCATAACCAATAAAACTCAGAGCTGAAACAAACTTAATAAAAAGGGCAGCCCTGACAAACAAGACTCTTGCCAATGCAGGCTTCGGAGATGATCGATTTATGCACTCATACAGTTGCTTGATTGTGTTTGTAAAACACCTAATTTAACTAAACTAAACTAAACTAAACTATTTCCTTTTCAGTTTTGTTAACCATAACAGCACCACTTTCGGCAAGTATACAACCATCAGTAAATTAACAGATATCAGAACAGCAGTCCAAATTAATGCTCAGAATTTATTGGCACACCTGCTGAGATGCAGTGCTGAGCTGCTGTTCAAGGTCCTGCATCTTTTCCTTGCTCTCCAAGAACTCCTTGTCCTCCTCCACCAGCAATGGCTTCACTCCTCCCCAGTCATTGGTCACGGCCTGCTTCAGCTCCTTAAATATCCTCAGCAAGTCTCTGCCTCCTTTTGCAGGCTGCACTACATCTTGTGGCGCGACTTGTGCAGCTGGTCCCTCACCGAAGAGCTGCTTTGGCAGCCTCACCGCACCATCTAGCATCCTCGATGCCACATCTGTGGTGGTCGGTAACGGCAGCTTCCCCTTCGCCTGCAGGAACACCCTAAGCTCATCACTCTTCCCAATCACCGGATGCTCCGCGAGCCGCCACAGGTACTTCTCAAGCGCTGACCGCCGCTGCTCCACGAACTCGTGCTTCTGCATCACCTGGCTCTCGACCACGTTCTTATCCGGCCGCGGTGGGATGAAGAAGCCTCGGTAGGCCTCCGCAAGCCGATCGGCGAGCGTCACCACGTCCCGGAACCGACGCCGCACGCTGAACTCGATCGGCCCAGTCTCAACTTCCCCGGCGGCGGCGGAGCGGACGCGGGTGGTGATCAGGTAGGTGACGTAGGTCGCGCCGCCTGGGACGAGCGAATTCGCGGTCTCCTGCTCCTTTTGCGGGTCAGAGACCGCGATCTTTAGGTAGTCGGAGGCGGCGGTACGGGCGGATCTGGGGGAGCAGTCGCGGTGGACGAAGGAACCCTGATCGGAACCGCCGTTGTTCTGGGACTCGAAGGGGCTGAATACGACGTCGGCATAGGAGGGCGGCTCGAGGAAGGAGGAGGCCGACGAGGAGGAGGCGTCCCCGCCGTCGCCGTAGGCAGGGGAGGAGGGAGAGAACTGGAGGTGGTGAGGAGGGTAGAGGAGTGGATCACCACCACCGGCGTCCACGGAAGCGGCGGAGACGGCGGTGGGGAGGGAGGAGGACATGGCAGAGCGGTAGTCGGAGGAGGGGGCGTCGGAGAGGGCGAGGCTCTCCATCTCTTCTCTCACGGGGGGCGACTCGAACCCGAATGGGGTCTCCGGACCCATCATGGCCGCTTTATTATCAATTACCTTCTATATAAGAATTTGGTAGAATTGAACATGAATCGGAGGAGGAGATCTGAAGAGGAAGGGGCGCTCCGGCGGTGAGGATAAAGGGCAGGGGGGTTTGGGAGAGACGGCACGTTGGCACGTGGTATGGGTGGGTCACGTGACTTGGCATGGATCCGAGGGCCAGGGGTTCGGGTGGTGTGGCCGAACCACCATACTCGTGATCCCACCGTGCTAAACCTCCACCGTCGCTCCTACCCACCTCCTTCTTGGAGGAAGAAGACGGGCCTGGGGTGGGACCCACGTGCGGGACCATTTAGTCGTTTTGATCGCACGGAGCGACACAGTGATCCACGCCCTGCGAATGACATGGGGGACTACCTACCCTGTCACTGGGGGGCGTCCACGGGGTTCGAGTGGGACCCACCCGTAAAACCATATTGTGGCTCGAATTAAAGACGGGTACAGACTCGGGACGCGGTCACGAGTGATGAAAAGGTATTCCTTTCGTTATGCGTGGTTGCTTCGATTGTGTGTTGTTCGGCGAAAACGTATTCCTTTTATTTTTTTAATGGAAGATGTTTTCTATTATCTGAAAAAAATTTACACCTTGCCCTCAGAGAATCCCAAAATTTCAATCAATACCACATTCCAAGTTGTGCTTGATCTTAATTTCAACAAAAAGATGATACAAAGAAAAATTCTATTGAGGCTCAAAGAATTTTTACCATGAATCAACTTACTTGTAAATGATACGAAAGTTAGCATACATAGACAATACCAACATACGTCCATTTGCTCAACAAGTTATTTATACATCAAATGAGACCTAGTCCTATGAGATTGACCACATGGGTACAAATAAGGATTTTGGTTCGATCGTATGAGATTAGGTTCATGACATCTTCGAGAAAATTAATTCTATAAATTATTACTTACCAATTATCGAGTTCGACGTGTTATCCCACGACCGATTGAACGATGCACATAATCATTCTTTATATATACTATAATCTTAATCTAATATCTATCCTATCATAAAAAGTAGAGATGTCACAATAAAAACAAGAATATTTAGGGTGATAGAAAATAATCCTTATCCCTTCCTCATTAAGGGTGGATCTATGTGGATACCCATACTCACAGGTATAATTAATACATCTAATAAAAAGACTCATATATTTTCGGAAGCTTCTACTTGAATATATTCTCCAGCTTTGACAGTTATCTAAATTCATCAAATATTCACTGATCTAAATATTAGAGAGGTTTTGTAAAATCATAAATCTATTGACTTCTTGACATTTCAACGTAAGATAGATTTGAAAGTAGATTTGATTGGCTCTTAACCCAATCCATGTATTAAGTAAATAATATGAAACTTATCTCAAACTTAATTTTCTTGATACCCTATATTTTATTCAGAAGAACCTATAACAATTATAGGGTGATTGATCGCCCATTAAAAACTTATAACCAGTGACAATTTTCATAACATATGATGAATTTGAATGTTAGAATAATTTAATAAAAAACCCTTTCCTCACTCCTCTTACGATCTCTTTCATTCTTTCATTCTTTACTTTACTTTTCAACTCTTTCATTCTTTCTCAGACTCTGATTCTCATATTTTCTTTTTTTTAACTCAAACAAAATTATAATTTATGGATCGGAACAAATTTAAAAGGTTTAACACTTAAGTTAAAAGAAGGATTATTCTAATCAAGAGGCATATATTCCTAGTATTTCATTGATTTATGAGATGATTAGTCATATTCTATGTGGTTAATATCTAGTAGATTATTTGACATATTTATATGACAGAATAGGGTTAGTTAGGAAGTAATTAAGATTTTTAATACTATAATTAGTGTATTAAATACTAATTTGATCAAAATCAAGCATATATCGGGTGAAATGTATGTATTTAATATACATTATGATAATTTACATATTTAAGATGGTAGAAGAGGACCTTTAATTAACTTTAAAATATTATGATTACCAATTTTAATGATAATTTTATCAAAGTTTGACGTGTTTATAGTGGTGAAAGAAGGCCGACTAGGTAATAATTAAGTATATTAATACTATAATTAGTTGATTTAATTATAATTTTATTATAATTTGATCAATATTGAGTTAATTCTATGCATTTAATGTTCTAGGAGATAAAATAAGGCTATAGGGAGTTATTAAGTTTTATAATATTATAATTAATTTATTTAATGATGATTTTATTGTACTTTGATTAAAATTGAGTTAATTCTATATATTTGATTCCTTTTAAGATGTTTGACATATTTATAGTGGTAAAATAGGACTAATTAGAAAGTAATTAATTTTTATAATATTATTATTAGTAGATTTAATGATGATTTTATTATATTTTGATCTATATTGGGTCAATTTTATGTATTTAATGTCGATTGACATATTTATAGTAACAAAGTAAGATTTATTATATATAATCATAGTTTATTATTTTAAATTCAATGAAAATTAGGGCAAATTATAATTTATTAATTTAATAATTTTTTGTTGGAATATGGTACCCAAACAATAGACATTTGATGGTGCGTAGGATTATAGTCATCGTTTGGATAATACTCGTCATAATTGATGATGTATTTATTTTGATTACATCAATTAAGGTGGAGGAATTAATTGGTTGAAGTAACATTTGGCTTTCTTGAGATTATAAAATAAAAAAGATTTTGATAGAGGTCTATCAATTATTTCAAAATAAGTTATAAGAGATGATACAATTTAAAAGAAGGGCTATGAATAGGAAGAATACAAATCGTGTTGCGTAGGAATAGTTTCATGATAAATTAAGAGTAGCTACATTAGCTCATATCTTAGAGTTGGTATTTATGCGTTACTGGAGTATCAATACACGTATGAGGACACAATGAGATATTGATGGCCTGACTAGTATGACGATGGCAATGGATCTATGCTATAGGGATTTTAAATGAGTGCTAGCATGATATAGTCAATTGCTCATCTTAGTTTAGCATGATTTGTAGTATGAGGCAAGATGAAATATATTATTTTATTAAAAGATTTGACAAAAGGTCAACTCCTACTATTATTGATATTGATACATAAGCCTATATACTCCACAAGTAATAAAATAGAGAAGAACCGATGATGCTTATACAAAAGAAAAGAAATAGAATATTTGCATGGCAATAGCAAAGTAGTTCAACTTCGATACGATTCTAACAAATATACCTCAAGATCCATATTATCATAGTATGATATTTTCAATTCAAAAAATTAGTACGGGAATCCAACCTCGAACATGACATGACATACACGATATTTACGTAATTGAGAAGATAATAGGATTAAAGGATTATATTAAATCATTTAAAAGGTAGTGAGATGAGTATAGTTTAATACTAATATGTAATAGTTGGGCTAGACTCGAGCATCATTAACTTTCTTGTATATGATAATAGAAAGATTATATTTCATAAGTCAATTAATATATTTAATAAAAAAATAAACTAAACTAAGAATTTAATAAATAGGAGATCGGGTCATAGTACATTATTTAGATTATAATCCGACTTAATATTTTATAACTCAATATGTAGCTCATATATTGAAGGACATCGGCAAGATAACATCGGTAAAAAAAGTATATAGCTCATTGATTCCTTTTACTTCTGTCATCGAACTCCACTATTTTGTCTTACAGTTTCCTCCATCAAACAAATCAATTTTGTTTGAATACTTAAATAGAAAATTCCAGTTGTCATTTTCTATTTATGCTTAATATTCTTGTTTTGCCATGAATAATGAATGTAACATCAGCTCCATCTGCTGCATGCTGTGAAAGAGACTCTCTACCTCAACACTGAAAGATATCTCGATCACTTTCCTTCTTCCGTCTGTACAACTTCATAAAACCTAAGCGATCATCATTTTAATTACGTCCTTATTCTAACAATCGGCATTTAAACCCACAGCGGAGTCGATGCTTCGGAATCACATCATGGCAAAGCAGCATCACGTGAAATTTAAAGCATTGGCTTCGAGCTTCCGTCTTGCCATATCACGTTTCGTTACGTGCACGCAAGCGTCAGCCTCTGGCCCCGTAGATTTACATGTTTGGTCCCTCTACTTACTGTTATTACATGGTAAAAGACAAATTAGTCCCTGTCAACGTAGCCACCCCGTTTGTTATCGTGCAAATTTTAGCAGACACTAATTTTGCAAAATAATTATAAATTTTGTAGATCTGAAATTAAAATTCATTATTATTCCTATAGCATTAGTAGACTTTTATTTTAATATTTGAATATAACATATTTATTTAGAAATTAAAAAAAGGATAATGTAATCAAGGGCTGAATTGTAATTTTACTGGGGCTTAGTTTGGGATTCCAAGCTTTTATTTACCGGCCTCGCCAATCGCCGGCTACTCCTCCTCACCGCTTCTCGCCATCTCTATCGGGAAGACCCATGGCTGCCGACGGCGACGGCGACGAACAGACCCCGACGGCCCCCGCGGCGAATCCCGACCTCGAGAAGGCCGCTCCGGGCGCCGCCGCTCACCCCTCCGCCCCAGCGGCCGACGAGGGCGGCACGGTGGTGAGGACGGTTTTGGCGAGGTGGAGGAGGGAGGACCTGTTGGAGAGGAGTATCCTGGTGCTCCGCGCCCTCGTGCTCTTTTTCTCCCTCCTCGCCGCCGTCATCGTGGCCTCCAACAAGCACGGCGACTGGAAGGACTTCGATCTCTACCAGGAGTACAGGTGCCGCTCCTGATCTGGCCCGTTTCGGGTCCGATCGGTGTATTGTTAGGGTTTTGAGTCGATTTGATTGTTCCTGAATTTTTTTCGTGGTTTCAGGTACTTGTTGGGTATCTCCTTGCTCGCGTTCTTGTACTCGATGGGTCAGCTATGGCGGCAGGCGCGCCGGTTCAGCACGGGGAAGGATTTGGTGCCGAGAAACTATTCAGGGATGGTTGATTTCGCCGGAGATCAGGTTGGTAGTTCTTTTTCTATTTGTCTCAAGATTTCAATTCTATTTGATGCCATTCGTTCTTTGGGATTAGGAAGTTTATCATCCCATTGCATCAGAAGAAAAGATTATACTGGAATTTCTCTCCTGCATCTTATTAAATACACCAACTATTGTCCACATTTATGTAATCGCTTCAATGCCTTTCATAATCAAAAGGGGGAAAATAATCATCAAGCAATCATGAAATCAATGTGACTCATGTTTTATTTGGTTGGAACAGAGTATAAGAATCGGTTGTAATATGTTTATCCTGCAAGACCTTTAGAATTCTGATTGGAAGTTTGAACTGATATATGTGAATCAGAGTATATGTGTTTTCTATTGAGGGAACGATATGATCAAGCTGATGGTACAAATTGCAGAAGAGCTTTTCCTCCATGAATCACAAAGCAGGCCCACTGTCCTCCATATGTTGTATTTCAGCGAAAAGCGACAACATCACTCTATAATGAGCTATCTTTTAAAGAAGAACCAAAACATCTCAAATAGGGATGGCTTTGAGCTCACTGTCATCTCCTTGTAACTCCAATTCACCAGATATCCTTAATTCATTTCAATTTTTTTCTTGAACTTCTCTAGCAAATGAACCTTAATCATTCTTATGGTGTGGAAAGAAGAATGAGTAGAAAGAATCTCAGAGTAAATGATTGAATGAATTATTTTGGGAGAAATATATGACTAAATTGTCAAAGAAATCGTGGAAGAGTATAAATTGGGATAGAGCAATTTAATTAAAAGCGGTTGATAACATTAGGAAGGTAAGGGCCATCCGTTTGATGGATCACCAAGGAAACCCACAGTACATTGTTTAACAATTCCCAGAAAATAATCCTCTTTTGAGAAAATACTTGGGAGGCCAAGTCTATTGCATCGGTGATAGATCTAGCAACTGGGGTTGTGCCCACCATAATTTATGACACCTGGGATGTATGCTAGCTCTATCCTTACTAGTTAAGCCGATAATTTTGGATGGTATACTTAATCCACCAAAGAATTTCTGCACGTGGGGATTAGGCTCATCAATCATAGGAATGAAAGCTTAATACCTACTATGCTAATCTGAATCTCATGAAAGCTTTGATGCTTCTTATGAATCCTTAGAATCCAACATGAATGATAACTAACTTATGACAATTCATTTGTCCACTAAATCATAGACAGTCCTCTTATGTACAATCACATTCAAAACTTCTACCGATTAGAAATACCGCATTTCAATCCTATCAAATAGGGGTGTCATCATCAAAGTGAGGAAAGGCAGAAAAGCAGCTTCCTGGGGAAATGGGAAGACAATAAGTGTATTGAGAGGAGAGGTAGATGAGAAAGCAGCTCAGTAGTAAATCAAAGAATCAACCCGCTGGACATCGCGCAACAATAATGGAATGCCCCTTTACAGATAGGCATTGAACTCAGCTGTATAGGAACCAAACATTACAACAAAAGAAAGGTGCTTCAAGCCTCCGGCCGATCAGACTTCAACTAAGAACCTAGCTTTTTGCAGTCTATAAGCCTATGTATCCTGCCGTAGAGCCTATGCTCCTATGTCACCCGGTTCAGTCTGACTTTGCGTGGTTTCAACCTAGCGCTGCCTACTTATGTACAATCACATTCAAAACTTCTACCGATTAGAAATACCGCATTTCAATCCTATCAAATAGGGGTGTCATCATCAAAGTGCTTTTGATATTAGATTTGAAATGGATTGTATGCTTTCCAGTGATAAGTGATTGTGATTTATGGCAGCTTTTCACCATGGTAGTGTAATAAAATGACTAGATGTAGCAGCACTGTTAAAGAATGATGGCTTTGTTGATTACATGACTTGAATGTGGTATCTGTTGTGTCTTAGTTTCTAATTTCATTTGACATGGGTACTACTATTGATAGATGCTACACTTTCTTTTATTGTAGAACTAGCCAGTTGTACAAGTAAATAAAACATGAGTCTTTCAAAGGTTTTGCTGTAACTTAGTGTCACTAAAAAATTCCAGAGAATTTAATATATTGATAGAAAAATTTGAAAGGGGAAAGTGTAAATTACGAGGGTATAGTTTTTGCTGTAAAATCCTACAAGCATCATGACAAACACTAGCTAGTATATATTTCATCTTGTTGATTTTCTTGTATTTGGTGTTTTGGTATCTAAAGTGTTTCTGTTTTAACAGGTGACTGCTTACCTGTTGATATCGGCACTGTCTGCAGCCATTCCCCTTACTAATCGCATGAGAGAAGGGTCAGATAACATTTTCACAGATTCTTCGTGTGCTTCAATCAGCATGGCCTTCTTCGCCTTTGTATCGAGTGCATTATCTGCTTTGATATCCGGGTTCAAGCTTTCTAAGCAAACTTATATATGAACATACCCTCTTGATGTGAATACCCCTCTATGCTTGTGTTGTATGTTCCTCTTAGAATGCCTTACTCAGTATATTGCTTCATTCTGGTGCCACCTCAATGTTCGTTGAAGATTGTTTGTTTGAGTGTAACAATTGGGGAGGGACCATTCTTTTTATTTGTTTGTTGATGATGTTCATTATTTGTAATATTTGTATTTATATTGCAATCTTCAGCTTGTACTTCTTCAATTATCATTCATGACTTGGACGATTTTTTCATTTCTAATTTCTTTTGTTGATTTATATTTTAAAACTACGAGAGAGGAGAACTTAAAAAGGATCGATACATGCCATGAGATTTTAACGAGAGCATACCAACCATGTAAGCGGTCACAAACCGTAGATCATGCGGGGTCCATCAAATAGACGGTCGAGATCATTCGAAACCGAAGCAATCAGACGTCTTGTCTACCATATTCCTTCTCCGAGGGCGATTCGAACCGTATTGAATTATAGGGTTCGTCGGAGTGGTTGTCGTCTCTCCCTCTCCATTTCTCCTCAATTCCTGGTCTTCTCCTCCCTATCCACGGTAAACCCTCCAAAACTCGAATCTGCTTTAGAATCGGATTCGATCAACCTTTTCTGATCGAATTTTTATCGCCAGATGAGAAGCTCCACGGGTCTTCCTTCTTTCCTTCTTCGACTGGGCAGTTCAACAGTCAAAAGGCGACATCTGGCGTTGAATGAAACATGGAGTTGAAGACCCTTGGCTGAAGAAACCTTCAATTTTCCAGAAGAACGCGACCTCCAAATCAAGTAATTCGGTTTTCTTGAAGAAAGCCAAGTAATTGTTGCGACCCAAATTGTTCTCAAGTTAGAAATGGTGGATGCAAGTTAGAAATGGTGTTTGAGCCTTCCCATAGGTGTTCTTGTCCTTATAGGCGTTTGGTAGAACTGGAACAGTGCTCAATATCTCAGAAGAGATGCAAGACGATTCCAAGGCTTCGGCTAAGCAAGTCTCTTCATCGAGAAATCACTGTGGAAAGGCTTTTGTTTTAGAAAAGCCATCCACAGTAAACTACACCGCAAAATGTTGGACTACTTCCTCAACGACGAACACAGGTCTCAGTGATAATTGACATGCTAATGGTTGGCATTTCCACCCCCTTGAGGATACGATGAGGACTACGATGATGGTAAGTAGACTGTACATTTTATGTTCATCGTAATGTGAATAAGCTGTCGAGTACTTGCTCACAATTTGGAATGCTCGATGTGATAGTGTTTACAAACTATACTTGTGCTAAATGAAAATTACCTGTTGTAGTTTAAGAAGCATTGTACATACATGAGAGAACAATTCATAAGCTTTTACATGCATGATAACTTCTATAAATGTGTATGTTTGCAACATAAACAATCAGGGCACAGATGCCTTAATGTTCATGTCGCTACAAGAAAGTCTCAGCAGAAAAGTAGACTTTGTATTGCATGTGATTTACTATGAATTTTTTGCCTAACCTGCAGCACATAAATGTGTGTCTAAGTACTGACCTGTTCATTTAAGTATATGATTAACATTATTAACAACTGAAGATGCAATAACAATGATCAGTAAATAATTCAACAACCATTCTATAGCATTCATTCCACAAATTACATAGGTAACGATACGATGTCAAAAAAGAACTCAAGATATCCGGTAATGTATGGCAACTTAAGCACATATCTTGTGTCATTTTCAGGAGAATTTCCTATCTTTGTATGCCAGAAAGCAGAGGAGGTCTCATTGCATCTTCTTCTACCATGTGTGCATGCATTTCTGAAGCAAAAGCAGGATTTGATTTGAACATTGCAGTTCCAGCTTCGCGAGGCAAAGGGGAGAGAGAAGGTTGAATGGTATTACTCAGTTCCTTCACATACAATTTATCTTCCACAACATCATAGTAGTCTGCTGTTCTTACCTCCTGAGCAAGAGAACAAGAGCAGCAACATAGCCACTGAAAACAATCTGTCACAGACGGCTCGCCGCAGCAGAAAGTATTCGGAGGGAGGTTAAATTTCTTTCTCATCTGGATCCTCCAAAAGCCTCCATATAACAAACCAAAGATGCAGAGTAAGAAGCCTGTGATTCCCAGAGCTTCGCGAACGGTCTCATTATCGATGTTGACGGCGGCCAAGTTGAAAATGAAGAAAGGAGCTAAACAAAACAGAAGGAAAGTTGCAACATGAACATACATGTTACCAAATCTTAGCCTGTCCATGTTCCATCCGAAGACACAGCAGCTGCAGAAAACTGAGAGGTATGCTAGAGAGATATCGTCCCAGAAATCGAATAGCCCACCCACCCATCGGGGGCTAGTTTCTGCCGGCCTGAGGTCTTCTCTAGCTTCTCTATCCACGAAAGAGTATCTTTTTCGAGCACGCCTTTGATCGACAGAAGAGCTGATACTACCTTGTGACTCCTCATCTATCTCGGTGTACTCCTTTCCGAGAGGGCTAACAATGTTATACAAACTGGCAATAGCTGGTGCACCAATTGCCACGGAGATGCATATCCCTACTCCGATCGCTGGACGTTTGGATCGAGGGTATCCCCAGTTCAGACCACACAAGGCATACTGAGCAAAACAATTCACATGAAGAAGAACCACTACGACCAGCATGTGCATCCGCTCGTTAGGCTTTCGGGTTCCATTTTTGCAGTATATGTTCCTGAGCCTCACAATGTCCTCCTGTCTCCATCGGCACAGAAGCACAAGGTGATGGAACCGTTTTGGATGCTGATAGAGGCACATAAGCGTAAACAAGGCATTGAGAATTTGGTTGTTCACTTCAAACCAGGTGTCTCTCTGAGATTTTCTTGGCAAAGCACCATTCAGCATGCCAGTCATGACGAGGAACAGAATCGATCCAGAGATGACCACACAAGTCATCCAAAGGAGCAGAGCCATGTTCGTTGGCTCCTTGATCCATGTCTTAAAGAGCTCGACCAAAGAAGCCCAGTTGATCTTCTTGACAAAAGGAAGACGAAAACTTGTGGAGGAACTCTGATCACCAGGCGAAGGGAAGGAATGCGGAATATCGACATCGATACTCTCCTCTGCTTCATGTCCATGCTTTGAAGAAGATGAAGACAACCGAGTAGAAGATTCAACTTTCGCAAAGCTGGATCTACCAGGGAAGGTCTTCAGCATAGCCAGAAATTTATTCTGTCTCTTCTTGTCCAAAAGAGTCCTTCTAGATGTACTAATCTCTAGCATAATCTGATCCGTAGGTGATTCAGTTTCTTCTTCAATTTCTCTTGTACCTTTGCCATTACTCATTGAAATCATTCTCTTTCTTAGCTGCTGATTTCTGCTGTTGATGTGATAATCTCTCAAGATTACTATCCGCAGGAATCAATCAATCTTTCTTCTACCAAAGTCAGCAAGACATTCAAGATAAAAGCAGCTGAAGTTTTATCCTACAGACATCCAAATTAGCCATCCATTACCTGAATAGTCTGCAGAAGATTGTTCATAAATCCGTAAAAACAACGTTATATCACACCATGATCGCAGCAATCTATTTTCAGTGGTTTACAAGAATGTAAGACTAACTGCAACAAGTTATCATCATCACAAGGCGAAGAAAGCATAAGATGCTGTCCTGTACCCAATAACCAAGCAAGCATCATACAGGAGAGAGAGAGAGAGAGAGAGAGAGAGAGAGAGAGAGAGAGAGAGAGAGAAGGAATCATACAGTGGAGAAGAAGCTGTCCGTCCACCAAAATCGTGCATAACATAAAACATCTCCTCCTGAGGCAAAGCAACGAAGGGACTCAGATGACGAAGAAACATCGATGCACGCCAATATGGTCTGAAACAGTCAAAGAAAACACACGGTTCGAATTGGAGACTAAGCGGTTGACGAGCAAGCTGTTGACGGAAGCTTCGCCACTCTTCGCCTACCGGGAAGAAGGTGGGTGGAAACGGAGAGGAGACGGCGAGAAGACCACCCATGGCAGGCATGGCAACGTGTGGACCGAGGCAGGACGGCGTTACGGTGGCGTAGGTATTGCGGCTCGGTCAAAAGGTTGGATCCACGTGTCGCCAGGAAATGGAACTTCTAGAGAGTGCTTTTGACGGCCATGTTGCTTCTTCCGGTTTCAAACTACGTACGTATACTTGTCTAAGTTTAGATTCTTCCTTCCTGCAGTGATTACTAGCAGACAGCTTTAAAGATTCTTCGATGGAGTTGCATATCTCTTTCGCAGCTTTGCAGCATTCGATTCGGAAATATGTGAATGTGTGGCAGCGAAACTTTATTGTAATGATGAAGCATCCCAGCCGACGGCAGTAGTTCATCAAAAAGATCTCTATAATCAATCCAGAATCCAGTAGTGTAAGAACTTGCGAGACCAAAACATAAGTCTAACACAAAGAAGTCGTAGAGATTATAGTTCTGGAATCGTCAATTTTATCCAAAGGGACTATTCTTTAATTCAGTTAATCAATTTAAATCGAATTCGAATTGAATCAATTTTAATTTAAAAGATATCAATTCGATTGAGTTCACCAATTCAATTATATGGGCCTAAATATCAAATCTTATAAATTATATGGGTTTAATTTTATAAATATATATTTTTTTTAAAATTATTTAAAATTATGAATTAATTAACCAATAACTAAACTAGATTAATCGATTTTAAATCGATTTGATTAGATAAATCCATATCGATTTCGGTTCAAACTATCTTACTTTAATTGAATCAAATCGAAAAAATAATTTGATTTTGTTTTGCCCTTAATGGTTGGATTTGAGTATTCCTATCATCGACTATACAAATTCGATGAAGTACAAATTAAAATTTACCATGAACACAAGTCAATGCATTGACCCATCATTCATCTCTTCCCAGCTGTCCCAAAATTTAATGAAAAGATAGTCCTCTGTGTTGGTTCAATGCATATCCCACCCAAACTCTGGCAATTCTTCATCATCCTTCATATCCCAACTTTTGGCACTCTTTTTTATGAGATCAGACCTCCACCAAATACTGATAAAAGGAAGAAAAAGGAACATATTATCATTAAAAGAAATAAAAAAAAAAGAGTGTTGATCTGTGATAGGTAGAACCCTGTTTGCAGCAGGTGTATGCCAAATAGTCAATCTTCTTTCATCTTTACTCTAATTCCAACATTTGTTTTGATATTTCCTCAATTTCATGCCTCCAAGTTCTTTTATGGACAGCCTAACCTGAAGTACTCAACTTTGTATAGTACAATCATCATTGACTAGGAACCTTAACTTAATGCCATGTCCTCTATGGACTTGCACTTCCTAAGTTTCAGTGCCAGCCGAAGAGAAGACACGAGGATTTGTCTCAGCAAAACATTGTTAGTACTTGCAAGTAAAAGAAGTTGAAATCTGAGAAGATGGGCCTCATTAAATTAGCTCGTACTGTGTGTGTGTGTGTGAGAGAGAGAGTCCTGAACATCTATCAAAGAATTAAACACTGAGTTGGAAGCTAATTCCTCCTTTCCTCTGTTGATGCTTCTGAGATTATAGTTCTGCGTGTCTTCTCCTTGTCACTTTGTTCTTTCAGCATTCACAGTAACAGATAGGCTATGATCTCACTGCACTACCTTAGACTTCACAATTTGCCATGCAATAAGAGTATGTAGGAGGTGTGGTGATTGTCTGATAGAGACAGGAAGAAAGAGGAGGAGGAGGAGGAGCATGAGCGATGCGAACACGAACACGAACTATTAGTCCAAGATTATTCTGAGAGATTGGACAAACACTTCATCACTGTCTGTTGCACCTCGCCATTACCGACGTTGCACCACAAGCTCTGTAATTAGCAGAGACCACAAGGTGTTTGGTCTCAGTCCTCTAAGCGCAGCGCCGCACCCCGAAGCACAAGGTCGACGCAGGCGACCCGTCGTCGAACTCCTCCGACGCGAAGTACGACGCCGGGCTGGAGGAGCTTCCGCGGCGGTCGGAGCGCCCAAATGCCGACGAGGAAGAGGATGACACGGAGGAGGAAGACAAGGACGACCGAGGCGAGGTGTGGATCTTCCGCAGGGTGAGCTTGGGGAGAATGGTGCGGAGGAAGCTGGACTTGGAGGCCTTCATGGAGATACTGTTCCTGGTGCTGTAGTAGTAGGACGGGGGAGGGGTAAGGGGAGGGAGGGCGGCGGCGGAGCTCATGTGCTTGGGTGTTCCTGGTTGAGACTCCCACAGGAATGGCACGGTCCCAGAAGCCACTGCATGGTAGACTCGAAAGGAAGGGTTGGCCTCTGAGCTCTCCTCGGAGAGAAGCCTGCAGTAGAACTCATCACCCTGCTTGATTTGGAGGGAGTCTTTGGCCAGACCTGAGCTCCTTGGAAGCATCTTTGGCTCACAGAGAGAGAGAGAGAGATTGCAAGGCAACAGTACCTCATACAGAGGCGCATGTAAAGGATTTATGGTGTTTCTGAATGTCTGTTAGAGAGAGAAAATGAACCTCTCATCCAACAATAATTCATCTTCCAAATGGCCTACTAGCTATTAGTCAATGCACAAAGATCAAAGTAGGTCTGGAGAATCCTCTTATCTACTTCACTGTTCATGTACTATAAGAAAGGACAACAACTACATCACATCTATAGATCAAAGGAATGGATGAGTAAGTAGTGTGAAATATAACACACATCATTGTTACATTTCTTGGAACCATAAATCATAAAGACACACACAGGAGGAGGTTGAGGATGTGGTATGCATGTGATAGGAGTAATATGAATTCTCTCTCTAAGAGTTGAAATTTGAGGAGAAAAATCTATAACAAATTCTTTAAAAAATCAAAAAGTTTTTTATTTTTATTTTTTATTTGCATAGACTCTCCTTTTAATTTTATTTTATTTTTTAAAATATTTTTAAATAATTTTTTTTTGTCTCTGTAAAAATAGTCACAATAGATAAGAATAAAATAAAGATAATATTATTTTTAATAAAAAATACTATATAAGAATAAAATAATAAAAAAAAGAAATGTTTTGTGGGGAAAAAAAAGGGTGAGAACTTTAGAGATTTTTTAAAAATTATTTAAAAATTGAAAAAAAAAGAGCTTATTCATTAATTGTCACAGTTTCATAAAACTCTAGAAATACTTCATGTCAGGGATCATTTATTAGGTGATGATAGGCACAATTGAAGAAACTTGGTGATAGTTTCTTGGAGTAAGAGTACCGCATCCCAAGATTCCAAAGTCTCTTTCAGTAGCAACCACACTTTTCAACCTTAGTTCGATGATACATATTTGAACAGTAGTAGTTTCAATCAAGTATGACGATGAAATAGAACAAACATATGAAGCATTAATTGGGGAGGAAAGGGATGCATTTGTTTGGACTTAGACTATTGCTTTCAACCATAGGACCAAAATGTGACATTAATTGCTTATTTAAACGCTAAGGAAGAAGAAAGATTGATCAGACCTAATCTAATTGACAAAGTGGAAGAATCTCTCCTAGTCAATGTTTGAGGACTTTGCTATTGAGTTATGTGTGATCATTATGTTTTTCTTTCTCATTTTTCTAATTTGATATGGACTTGATTTTAAGAGATCGAGTAAATTCCACCTAACGATTTGATTGTGAGATAGAGAAGACATCACATGAACATTCAAATATGATGTTGATGCCAACACAACACCAAGTTAATCGGCATGTCAACATTAATTGGGATCTATTGGATGATTCGAATGTTCATCTAACTTTTCTCGATGAAACTATCCACTGAAGAATAATCATGCATTATATACTTATAATTACATAAATTAGCATATAATACCTAATACACAATGATATATTCTAATCTCATTCCAGTATAAACATCGGAGAAATATTGTCAGGTGTGCCTCTAAGATAGTCAATGCATTTGATTCGAGTGAAATCACTCTTCATCTTCATCTACGATCCTACGACACAAATCTTGTGCTGATCAAAGTGGTCTGAACCAAATTGGCTTAATATCTCGATAAATATCATTAAACTTCTTTAACAAGATAATACAATTTTGGTGATCCACCATGCCAATTTCATATTATTTCTTTGCTACTCTATGGTGTGATGAAAAGAAAAAGATCAAAGCATCAGTTCTAAATAGCTGAGATTTTATAAACCATTGTTGTTGTACTATGATATACTTTTGGAGTGAAGTATGTTTGGTTTATCATATGTTCCTAATCAACTTCATAAGTCATGACTTATAAAACTAAAATTGAGAACCGAACTCATCACAATAGTCACTCTACCATTGAAACTACAAATATTCTCTTATACATATTAAATTGTCCCTCTTTGTTATTTTCCATGGTAAATCAATTTCTTAATCTTTTTTTTAGAGTGATTTCTTTTAGTTTTTCACATCTCAATCTCGACCCTTCAAAGTGACCAAAGAAGAAAAATGGATCGAAAATTGACGACAAAAACCAAACATTTATGATTTAAAAATGAAATGTGATGTGATAATAAAAACAATATTTTTCTCAGCAAATTGTCCAAAAAAAATATTTACCCTCCAATTTTATTGGTGAACCTTTACGCCGTGACCGAAGTGTCAGCACGACTCATTTTAATCCTCAATTTACAAGGTTGCCCACGTGGATACTCGAGTGGTGGTGGTGGTGAGCATTAGGTCGGGTCGAGTTTAAGCCTCGTCTTCCGAGTGCGGTTTTCTATCTGGGCGAGTGACTTGCTTTTTTATCGTCGGGCTCCTGCGCACGGGTTTCCCGACTCGACCTCTCCGAAGCTCAAATCAATAGTATGTACGAAAAAGTTGGGAGTTGAAAATGCCTCCCTCTCCTGATTAAGGAGGGTTAGCTTTTATATCTACAAGGATGAGTTGGTCGTACGGGATCAATTAACTGCGGCTGGCTCCTCGGGCGGCCGACTTAAGCTTCTGTGTAAGCGCCGACCGACTTACACAGATCGGGGTCGTGTGGTGTCATCCCGAGCTTTTTGGGATGGTTGTACCGTGATGATGTTTTTTGTACGGAGGGGGCAGCGAGTGGCTGCCTGCCACATGTGTACTGCACGACCACATCGTACTTGAGGTTCCATATCTATATCATCATATCTGCTTGTGCGATACCGAAATATGCCATATCAAATTTGATACCATTTTCTTGATGATACCAAGCCGTTGACACTTTTGTGACCGTTACAATTGTCTTGATGACACCCAACGGTCCAACTTGGAACGATGGCCCACCCAACATAGTTCGTGGCGAAACCGCAATCTTGGTCTTAATCTAAGGGCATTTTAGTCTATTCGTTTTCTTACACACCCCAACGGTCTTCTCCGCATCGAGATTCGCCAAAGCCAACGGCCAAACCAGGAGGCATGTTTATAAACACACCCCATCCTTTCCCCACCAACTCACCCTTCTATTTCATGTATTGTGATCACAACGAGGCGTGGATATAAATAAAAGAGCAGCGTGAATATATCGTCTTCTTCGGCTACTTAAGGGCACTTCGGTAACCTCGCCTTCCTCCTTAGTTCCTCCACTTCCCCCTTTCCCCTCTATCGGACGCGCCTTCGAGTGCTTTCTTCGCTGGCATTTTAGGGTTTCGATTCACCGCAAAACCCTAAAAGTTCCTCACTGAATCGTCGAACGCTGGGCGGAGGAAGAGGAGGGATGGAGGAGGATTCCATGGTTCCGGTGGCGGAAACCCTGGCCCCGCCGACGGATGACCCGAAGGTGACTGTTGCGGCAGCGGCTGGGAGGGCGGAGATCGACACGTCGGCGCCGTTCGTGTCGGTGAGGGAGGCTGTGGATCGATTTGGTGGGAGCGCCGTCTGGAAGTCGCAGCTCAGGCAACTCTTTCACCCCGACGTAAGTTCCCTTTTGGGTTTGGATATTCTTTCTTTGTTCTTGATCTTTATTTCCGAATCTTTTAGTACTTGCTTTACTAATCTGACCTTCAAGTTGTTATTTTTCTGACTTCTTTGGTTACACCTTTCTTCTCCGTGTAAAACAATTGCTTCATTTTCGTCTTTGCTGTCCGTTTAGAGTTATAATACCAATTGATGCATGTCTTATGACTTGTGTTGAGAATCGCTTACCAAATTAGATATATTTGTTCTGTAATTGTTAAGTTGCACGTGTAATCTGTAAGCAAAATTGACGATTTTCCAAAGTTAGAACTAATATTAATAGACTAACAGTGACTTGCCACATTTCAAGTTGTCTGCATTTGAACAACAACATAAGTAACTTTTTTTTCCAAATAAGAATTAATTTATTTATACTTATCTCGAATTCTATCAAGGGTAATGTCACAAAAAATTTCTTACTTGCAATATTTTAAATACTGGTCCGATTTTAAACTTAGGAAGGAGTCAGCAAGGTGTTTTGGAGTGTTGGACTGATTACTATGTTCATCCTTTTCATTTGTGTCTGATCTGGGAAACAATTTATTGGATCTATGGTTGCAATTAAAGTTTTACTGAACACTGGCTCTAAGATGGTAATTTCTCCACGTTTGTTAAGTTTCTCAAAATCATTGAGTTTCATGTATTGTCTTTGTTCTAATGGCCTTCCAGTTATTGGATTTGTCATGGACAATGCTCAATGTCTACAACAGCTATTGGATTTTATCCTCTAGATAAACACCATCCTTGTGTTGGGTAAATGTATGAGTGTATTATGTTTCCTCTCTTTTTGTTCATTTGTTCTATGTATATACTCCCATCTAAACTTTATTCTGTTTTCTTTTCCTTTGTGAACACTTTATTTTTGTCTTCTTTTTTATGAACTTTAATTTTCCTTCCCAGTTATCTATTTGAAATTCAAATTCATGCACACAATTGGCCGAAATTTTCTTAAAAAGCGTGCAACACTATAGGAGACCTTGTTGAGTTAATTCTTCACCACTTAGTCCTATTTCATACTTCATCATCTCTTGATGAACATGCATCTTGAATGAGTGCTATTTTATTTTCAATTTTCAGTCAGACACTTGAACAAATATAGCTTGTTCTTTGTGCCATACCGTTCTGAAGAATCTATTCCTAAGTCGTGTTATCCACATTTTCCATCAGAAACTCCATTTCTCTGAAGATGTTGAGGTTATCAAAGTGGAGGAACAGGCGGCACAACTAGAAAAGGATCTTATCCTAAAAGAAAGGGAGACACTTGATGTTTTAAAAGAGCTAGAAATGACAAAAAAGATTGTGGATGGTTTAAAGTTGAGATTACAGAAAGAAACCTCAGAAACCAATACGATTCCAGCTACAAATTCAGATGGTATAAAGTTACATCCTGTTCCTGAAGTTGAAGAACATGGTCCCCATGACCCCGAGAAGAATGTGGGTATAGATGACCCAAGCATGGGGGTGAACCAGTCTCCAGGGCAGATGCTTGTTGAACTGAAGCAGGCCAAGGCAAATTTGAACAGGACAACAAGTGACTTAGCTGGTATTCGAACTTCCATTAAAATGCTGAGCATAAAAATAGAAGAGGAAAAACTCTTGCTTGAGGAAACCCAGGAGAAGCTGAGCTCCAATAATGCTCTGATCTCATCACTGGAGGATGATCTTAATCAGACAACAGAAAAATTGCAAAGGGCCAAAGGTTCGGTAAATGAGAAACCTGAAGATCCCTCAAATATTTTGCAGGAAATTAACCAAATGAACTCTGAATTAGAACAGTCAAGGAGGACAACTGAAGCTACTAAGTTTGACGTTACTAAGCTGGCCTCTGAACTTGAGCAGACAAAGGCAAGCATTAAGACGGCTGACATTCGATGGCTCGCAGCTAAGAAGATGGAAGAAGCAGCCAAAGCAGCAGAAGCTGTGGCTCTTGCTGACATCAAAGCTTTAATAAGCAGCAACGATTCAATCTTGGGTCTTCAGAGTGCATGTGGTGTAACCCTTTCGATGGAGGAATACATCACCTTAGCAAGCAAAGCTCAAGAAGCGGACCAAGTTGCAAGAAAGAAAGTTGAAGCTGCTGTGGTTCAAGTAGATGAAGCAAACATGTCTAAATCAGAGTTACTTATGAGGGTTGAGGAAGCAAATTCTGAGGCAAAAAAATGTAGGAAGGCTCTTGAAGATGCCTTGAAGAGAGTGGAGGTCGCAACCAGAGCGAAGCTTGAAGTTGAAGATTCTCTACAGAGATGGAGATCCGAGCATGGTCAGAAGAGGCACAGCATTCATAACTCTACCAAATTCAAGAACTATGCAGCTCACCACAGGAAGGACTCCCGCATTCTTGACCTGAATGACTCAACTTTGGTCACTGACATGCCAAGCAGCGGTTCAAGGCAACTGTTGTCGATCGGGCAGATACTGAGCATGAAGCTGATGGGTCCTGGTTCTCCTGAAGAGTATGAGAGGGGAGCATGGGAGAAAGAAAATAAAAACCCCACAGTTTCACTGGGTCAGATGCTGAACAAAAGGCACGGGGTTCTGCCTTCCCCCATGACCGACAACGTGTCGCTCCACAAGCAGTTTTCTGCCAAGAGGAAGAAGATAGGCTTTGTTGGCTTCCCACTTCTCTTGGCCAAGCAAAGCAAGAAGAACAAGAAAAAGAGGCAGTCATTGAGTACAAGATAACTGTTGTTGGAATGTCTGTTTTCTCATGAACTCTGTTCGTTGTGATGTAATGTGTTCGAACTATCATTGTACTCTGATGTATATAGTTTTGAAGCTACGTTTTCGTTCAATTAGACACGAAATGCATGGTGGTGTCTAAATTTTACTATCACTGTATAACGTTTTCATGAAAGATGTATTCAGTTCATGTGGTACGGTGTGATGTGTATTAAATTTGGATAATTATCTTAAGTAATCAATGAATAACTAACGTCGATGCGTCCGAGCGAGCGGTCGGGGAGACCTTCAAATATATTGGTCTCCGCCCGAGCGGGTTCTCTAACGTTACCTTGTGTCCACGTTGTTTGTATTATGCTTATTTCTCTGTTCATCAAGTTCTCCGTCTCACCTACCTTCTTTGTGATCGGAGACATATGTGGAGCCCATGGTGGGGCCACAGATGTCTCCAATCAAGCGGCAGGGTAGGGAATTCGGGTAGTTCATAATGGCTTTTATTGTTTAGCTAACTAATGTATCGACGACACCCACGAGATAACCCATGCATTGGTGGCCTTTTTGGGTCCATGACTAGTGGCAATCGTAGTGGAGGTAGAAAGACTGGTGACGATTCACAGGTTGGAAAAGCTTTTCCTAAATATGATTGTGCATCGTGGGTAGTCGAGGCGGTTAGGTCACGGACACGTTCGTTCTTAAGTTAATTCACGTGACCACGCATCAACGATACGGCCATTCTTCCCCAGAACTACGTCCACTTCGCAATCTCACCTACCTGTCTCGTTGTCTTTTCGTGGGACCGTGACATCTTCCAGTTATAGTGCAGGTATACTTAAAGGGAAGAGAATTATTTTCGCAATATAATTGCGCAGTGACACCGTTTCTCTCGGTTCCGTGTTCTCCGTTAGCAAGCTAACCCAAAGGCCACCGAGCACAAGAAAAACGAGGGAGAGAGGTAGAGCGAGCGGAATTGGTATTGGCTAATGGAGTCCTCTCTTCTCCTTCTTCCGTCATATCACTTCGGTCTCATGTCTGATGCTATTCATAAAGCAGAGAAGTCAAATAATCATCCTCAGCCTCTTCCTCTTCATCCATTTCATCCCAAAAGAAGATAATCTTTAGGTAATCTCTCTCCTCTCTCTTTGATAAATCTGTTTTTTATCTCCCGATCTGGTTCTTAATATCTCTCGATTGTATCTGAAATATACGAATATGAAAATCGATTTATGTTACCTATCGAGTTTAGGTTTCTTGAAGCTCCAATATCCGCCTCCAACTACCATGTGTTGCTCGGAATTTGAGATCAGTCGGGGCCCGGAAGATATTTGATCTTGTTTCTTAGGAGAATAAATCGTTAGATATAACGGAGCTACCGATTAATTTCTATTGATCTTTTCTTTGAAGGGGCAAGTGGTAACGCAGATACCTCTGCTGCTCAGGGGTTTTTCTTGGAGATCGTTTTGAGACTATCAAACCGAGTAATTTGATATAGGAAGCTATTTAGGATATTTGGAAGTTCGGTTCAACATAGAGGGACTTTGTATTGATTGTTCATGAGAAGCTCTGCATGTGATGGTCTGTGAATCTATACCACAAATTCCTGAATCCAGTTGTTATATGAATCTTCTTCTTTCTGTATTGTCTTGTCCACCAGTCTATAGTCATATAGAAGTGAAGATTTAGAAGGAAATGAAGGGTCCATCCATTTATCTTCCTTCTCTAAATTTGTAAGGATATGAGAGTCATGTTTGGTTACCGATCAAAGAGTTAAAACTCACAGAGATCTAATTGATGAAGCAGTAATCGATATAGGATGATAACATAGCACTGTTTGATGAATTCTCTTATAACATTTTTTCCTCAAGACAATCTATATCTCGCTTATCGGAACAGCTGCATCAGTTGCACATATTTTTGACCGTGAACTTGCAGATGATAATATGAGTCTATCATTGAGCCTTTCATACTAGGTTAAAATGTAATGTTTTTTTCCTATATGACTTGTAAATCTGGATAGATTTTAATTACAAGCATCATATCGATTTCTTTTTTCTTTTTTAGATATATCTAATTAGTTCAGTGTCTGACAATTATTCATGGTTTTTCTTCTTTTAATCTGTTTCTTTTAAAACGTGTAGCCATGTTCTTATCAAATAGTTTATTGAAAAAGTCACAGTAAAGGAAGAATATGTCAGTGATCCTTTATGAATGATTTTGATATATGCCTGTGGCAGGTAGGCACATAGATGATATACTTTGCTGAATGGTCGAATACCAACAAGTAACCGCTTTTTTTCCTTATGGAACAGGTAACTATGGATTCAAGACTGAACTTTTTACTACTTGTGCTGGTAATCAGCTTTGTCTCTACAAATGCCAGGAGTTTGGTCACCTTAGATGACTTTGGTAAGTTGTTAATAGTTTATCTACGTGAACTTGAAAAGTACAATATTTGTACATTAAGGGGCCCTTTTTAGTTGGCTGTCTTCTTCTTTAAGGTGCCCCTTATCTGTTAATTTTCTGGTTCATTCTTTCAAGTAATTTAGCTAACCGTTATGGCTAGTAAATTTTCACTATATTATAGAACACAGTATAAGGATATATATAAGATCTAAGCTTATGTGGTTTCATTAACCTGACTTGTGGTAACTTCTTTGTTCACTTAATTCTTATAATCAGTGAGATATTACATGTGGGTTATTGCAATTGTTTACTATAGTGCACAATCTCCAAGCAGATTTGATGACTAGTTGATTCAATAAGGATTACATTAATTGTGTCTATGAGTAATAAAAAAATTACATAAAAGAATATGCCCTACCTTTTGCAACTAACGTGTAAATTCATGTCAGTTACAAGTTGTATTAGATAAGTACTTTAAACAAGATAAGATCTTTAAATCATTCAAATTTATAGTTTTATGTATATTCTATGTGCTTCTTGATAGGAGTGTAGATCTACTGAATAATAAGTTAGAAGTTATAAAACATATTACATATATGATGTAACAATTTTCTAATTATTTAGATCTTTTACGTGGGTCTTTTCTCACCACTAGTTGTTGCATTGTTTGACAATCTTCTATGGGCTTGTACCAGAGATTAAATTAGCATTCTAATAATTGTTAAATACTCCAAGATGTAGTCAGTCTTTGTTGTGCCAAACAAAATCTCTTTGTGTACACCTGCAAACTATCATACTCCAAGATGTGGTCAGTCTTTGTTGTGCCAAGCAAAATCTCTGTGTACACCTGCAAACTATCATACATCTTATATCTTAATTCATCAGTATTCTATTCTCTGTTAATTCATCAGTATTCTATCATCCTTAATTCATCAGTATTCTATTCTCTGTTAAGTTTTAATATTTCTGTTGTTGCGTCACCAGCTATATCTAAAAGATATACATGACTTTTAAATTATCCTGAAAGACCTTTTGGTACACATTTATTGGACTAATGACGATATTGTGGTATATGCATTAATATCTCAAAAGTTCGATGTTCATATCTTCATAATTTTTTGATTCCACAATTTATTCCAGAATTATGATGTAGTTTTTATCTTCCCTTCCATTTCTTTAAAAACGTAATAATATATCACTAGTCTCTGTCATTCTATCAAATTATTTGATCATAATTTTTGCATGTTATCCTTCTACTGAGAAGCGAGTCATTTAGTTATAATTTTATCATTCTTATTCATATTAAAAACTTTGATAATTCATCGTAAGATTTCGAACTCAATCCCATCTTCACCATCTACCTTTTACAAAAATGAAAAAAAAATCTTCTACATATTAAATCAGTAATTTTAAAAGATTTTAACTAATTTAGTTTACTTGGGCAATATAATTTATTTATGTAATCCATATCATTTGAAGTGGATCGGATAAGATCAGTCCAAATCCACTTCCTACCGGATGGAGGTGGAAATGCTTATGTAAGAGTATGTCCCTCATTCAATTTATTCATATATGAGTATCCTAGACCCTAATATATCTCAATCATGTAAATTTTCAATACTACTAGAAGGAAAAATGTCATTTCATTACTTTTTCTACATTCAAATTTTCTAGTTCTTCCTTAATTCCCCATTATCCACAAATAAGATTCATGGGTTCAACATATTTTCTTAATTATTTTCACTTATATATTTGATTCATTTAGTATGCACTTCTTCCCTTTAAATCTCTGTATATCCGTAGTAAACGAATATGGATGAAGAATCTGGTATCCATCTGACAATCCATTTCCAAGTTTGTGTTTGCTGATTAAAAGTGGTTATATGTATTGTTTTTCCAACATCCGGTCTGTATCCAATCCGATTTCACCTCTTTGGTTATTACATATCATACTTATAATTCAACTTCACAGTACAAAGAAAGATGTAAAGTAATGAAAATTACTTGGTTTTTTAAAGTATATTTTGTCATTTCATCCCATGAATTGGGTATCTTTTTGCACAGTTGATAAATAAATGGATCGGGGGATCTTTTTGCATATTTGATTAAGATTATCTGTATTTTTTTAGTTGTGCAGATGGATAACAAGGTACAGAATGAAAGTAACATTGGCAGGAATGAACAATTTTGCACACTGTGTGAAGAGTATACTTCCCAGGTTATAAACTATCTTGGTGAAAATGAGACTCAAGCACATATTATTAGTACACTTCACAAAGCATGTTCCCAAATGCATTTTCTCAAACAACAGGTATGGTATGTCTACCTTCTTGTATGAAAAACTAGCAAACTTCTAATAGGTTTTATACAAGGATGATGAACTCTTGTGCCTCGGTTACATCCGAAATGATTTTTTGGCAGTGTATTTCATTGGTTGATCACTATGCGCCATTGTTTTTCTTGGAACTTTCCACAATAACACCAGAGCAGTTATGTGAAAAAGCGAATCTGTGTGGGGAGACTGTGCTGGTGAATCTGCCAAAGAGTTCTGATTTCTGCACCCTTTGCCATAATATTGTCAAGGAGATTCTTACCAAACTAGAAGATCCTGATACTCAGGTACTGAAATCCTTTGCATCACGAGGTTCTCGATTGCTCTATAACATATTTGACCACATATTTCCCTGAATCATGAGCTGTTTCTCTACCAAGTTGGGGTATGATCTGCTGTGTTAATCATCGAACAATTCATTTCACTGATATCTGTGCATCATTTCTGCTCTGTTAATGTTATATGTCAGAATCTATGAATCTTGTTAATTCTTGTATCGATTGGTTATCCATATTTATCATATTAGACAAACTGCTGAACATAAATTAAATGTAACTTTGCAACTTTTTCAGCTCGAGGTGATCAAGATGCTAATGAAGGGCTGCGAGGAAGTTGGGAGTTATGTTCAACAGGTGAGCTTTTTAATGTCTATCTCCTATTATCTGACATTTCATCTGAGATGACATGTGTAACGGATTTCCTTGTATGAACAATGTTTCATGTCATCTCTTAGGACTGGGTGACATGTTTCTCAGTCATTTAGGTTTTTCATCTCTAGATAGAAGTTTCTCTCTTTCATCCGAATTCAGTTCTATCAATAAACAGGATTTAAATGTGTGTCGTTTGCCTTTTCAGTGCAAGAAACTGGTATTGCAATATGTCCCACCAATCCTGATCAATGCCGAGAAATTTCTTGAGACAACTGATGTCTGCACTGCCATCTATGCATGCAAGAACAGTGAAGATCACATCACATCCACACTTGCTGATATGTGAACTATGAAAGCAAAGAGGCCCGAGGGAATTGGCTGCAAATAAGCATTGTAATCACCGTAGTTGTGCAATGAACTGTACCTTCAACAAACATTGCAGATCTAAGAAAAAAAAATTGGATAATTATACAACAGTGTATCTTGATCCATGGCCATCAGATTGGGCGCTTGTAACACTTGATTTCTCATGTATTCTGCTGCTCAACTTCTCTTTCTCTTTCTTCATAGTATGTATATGATTAGATAGTTATCATCAATGAAATTGTGTTTGCTCCAGACTTGATTCTTCTGATGGAGTCCTTGGCCTTTTGCATTTTGGTTATCAGTTTGGTATGATACTTGATTGGTTGGTACACAGAGATTGTATTTAGCACACAGAATTTGCCGGTGATAGTTTATATATATGATAATTTTTTCAAGCAATTGTTGAAGAGAATTAACAAAAGACAGTGTTCTGCATCCTCAGTGCAAATATTGCCCTGATTTGCGTCAGGATCATGTGTTCCCAATCTGAAAACTATTCCTTCTTTTGTCTCTTCAAAGGACAATCATAAACCCCCTCGTCTTCTTTAGTTGAGAGAGATTAGGCAGGCAGATGGAGCACTATTGGTGACAGCAGTACTTCTGGGTATCTGACCTAATCATGTTCATGGATTTAAAATCAAAGGAAGCATCTCGACATCATTGGTTTGGTACTACAAACCAATAATGATACATCATAACAATTCTCCATGGCTCCACCTTTATCTGTCATTAGCTTTGTCAAATGGGCCCTGATAATAATGCTGCACCAACCATGAAACAAGAAGAAGAAGAAGAAGAATTAGAAGAATCTTGGGATGTACTCATGAAACATAGTAACATACCACGGTAAGAGAATATTCCATTATGATGAAAAATATGGAACCGCTAAGAGAATCTACTACTAATAATTGCATTTAATTTGAACATGGCAGTAATCCTCGAACAAAGCATGCATAAAAACATTCGAACAAGTTATCGAATTCAAACACAACACAGGACCACTCGAACTAGTTAAATGAAGTTTACATGCACAGGACAACAGAGTAACAGTTTAGACAACTTGGATGAAAATTCATAATCTCACGAGACTACAAAGCAACAACAAGAAACAAAGATAGCAATGACAACCATACAGAATTTTTGGAGATCACCTAATCATGAAATGCATGAACTCTTATTACTACATCAGAAGGTTGAGGTTTTAGCAACATGGTGAAGACTGCTGCTGCTGCTGCTGCTCTCCTTGCCATGCCCAGACGATGTCCTTGAGGGCCGGTCTGATGCCCTGATTCCACAGTTTCTGGTACTCCAGAGTATCTCCATTTGTCTTCTTTATCTCCACCAGATGAAATGACGGAGTGACCTCGAAGATCTCTGCATCAATAGCCAGAACTCCCTTTCGCCCTAGCTTGGTTCCTTCCATTATCAACACTCCATGGTCATTCTTCTTCACCTTTAACTTCAAAAACCTCGCAACGTCCTCCAGCTTGGAGATAATGGTAGCGGCTGATTTACCAGATATGAATCTTGCTTCTCTCTTCTGGTCGGTCTCCTCAAACAGACCTGAAAGATCAAATCCAGCCGAAAGAGAGATGATATCGAAAGCATTTAAGTTGGTGAATTTCCTCATCTGCCTCTCCTCGGTCATATCTGTATCAGGGGAGCTAAAAACTTCGTTCATATCAGGTTGATCAATTTCTTGTGTTCCTTCACCATTTCTAATTACTCCTTTATCAAGTCCTTTTCCAAACCAAGGATTTTCCATAATCTTTGCGATTGAGATCCTGGTAGTAGGATTTGGGTCAAGAATGCGTGATAGCAACCTCCTAACATCCGAAGGGAACCAACAGGGACACTTAAATTCTGCTTTTGCAATCTTCCTATACATTTCCATGAGATTTGAATCATGGAACGGGAGATAACCAGCCATGAGAACAAACAAAATCACCCCACAAGACCATATGTCAGCTTTGGCTCCATCATATCCCTTTCTACTGATCACCTCGGGAGCAACATATGCTGGAGTACCACAAGTTGTGTGGAGCAAGCCATCTTGTCTCTTAGACTCAGCAAGAGCACTCAAACCGAAATCTGATATCTTTAGATCTCCATTCTCATCGAGCAAAAGGTTTTCAGGTTTCAGATCACGGTGATAGACACCTCTGCTATGGCAAAATTCCACGGCATTAATCAGCTGCTGAAAATATCTTCGAGCCACATCTTCCTTGAGCTTGCCTTTGGCAACTTTGTTAAACAGCTCGCCACCTTTCACATATTCCAGGACAAAGTATATCTTAGATCTGGTAGCCATGACCTCATAGAGCTCTACAATGTTTGGGTGTCTTACCATCCTCATGATTGATATCTCACGTTTGATCTGATCGATAAGCCCAACCTTTAACACCTTCTCCTTGTCAATCACCTTTATGGCAACACTCTGAGAAGTCTTTATGTTCCTAGCATAGTAAACTTTGGCAAATGTACCTTTCCCTAACAATCTTCCAACCTCATACTTCTGCATCAACACAGTTCCTCTATTTTCCAATTCCATCTTATGAATAAGCTAAACACAAAACCAATATGATGTGCTCCCGCTTGTGAGATGGCACCTTCTTAAGGGCGGGATCGTCAGCGTGGGTGAGGTATCTCAACCGTCTTCCCCGATGTCGTGGTCTAACACGACATCCTTTCGAATATTCCTAGCTCCACTGTGGCATTGAGCATGGAGCGGAGACTGGATTTCATGGCGCCCTCCGATCTCATCAAGAATGAACAGTAAGAGCTTAGCTGAAGCAACACTAGCATTAATATTAGGTAAAAGTTTGTCAGCGTTCAAGCACATCTTTCAGCATTCCCTTGTGTTCCAGTTTTCAGCAGGACACTACAGAAATTAACAGAAACCAAACTTGCTTCAATTCCAAGAAACATAACAAGACTGAATTATTTTGAATCAGAGCAAGCAGGACTAATAAAGAAAAGCAGCCTTTGACAACAATACGGAGCAAAGAAAAGATATGCAAATAACAGCATAAGATAGCAACAAAGATAATCTTGCACTAGTAAAAATAACCCTTCAAACTGGAGAAGATGATAACAGGTTATTCTCCAAACTCTGCAATCGAATTTAAGACCACAGAGTTTACTAGACTTTATTTTTAAAGATTGATCTTTTTATTATACATAAAGCATAGTCGAGAGATTCGATCTATTTCAAAAAAAATTTTAAAAAAAAATTGATCATGCAGGCCTGTTTAAGAATCTATAAATGTCAACAGAGAAATGTATACTCTTATCAAAGGAATCATTAGAAGAAACTAAGCGACTCTGTTGGTAATTTCTTCGCAAAATGAACATACGATAGATTAAAGCAGCACTGTGAGCACAAAGGCTGCATCAACAGACATATAAACGAAATCCTTCGATAATAGAATAATCTCAAAAGCAGAACTCCATATCTAAACGGATCAAGATCTAACAAACTAGGTGAACGTTGAAACTTTTTTCTGTAATGTGGAAAAAAAAACTTTTTTTTCGATAAATATCGAGCAAAAATAGATTTTTAGCGGATCACTAGAATCAAAATTGTTTTTTTTTGGGGAATCGAAACAAAACAAATCAAAGAAATCAACAGGAAAAACGGCACGATGCAACCGAGTTGTTACCTCTATGCGCAGGAAACAGATCGGGATCCACAACAAACTAGTGAATCTAGCGCCGAAATTTTCTCATGCAAAACCGGTAACATTGAACCATAAGAAGAGAAAAGAAGCTTCTATACTGTGAAAAACAACCCTTTTTTTACCAAATCATGGAGAAAAAATTAGATTTTTAGCTTATCCCTCGAATCTAATTTGGTTTTTCCCGCATCCAAACACAGTCAAGGAAATCGCCATGAAAAACGCCAAAATCCGATCGAGTCGTTACCCTTTCGCGCAGGAAGACCTCAGGGGAGATGAACAACGAGCCTCCGGAGATCCAAACCGAGATCCAGGCAGAGGAAACAGCGAAGAGAAAGAGGAAGGCGAGAAAAGCCCAAGATTAACCCCCCTTCCCTCCCTCTCTCTCTCTCTCTCTCTCTCTCTCTCTCTCTCTCTCTCGTGATTGGCAGCCACCAACCTCTGACAACCCACAAAGTAACGTTGTACACAAATAGCCATCCTTTTCTTGAAGTGTGACAACTCGTGCCATTTGCCCCTAATTAATCTATTATGAATCCCTTAATGCACAGTTATATTATTATTATTATACTACGAGAATATAATAAGATTCATCAGCTCCACTAATCCATGTCCGCCAGTGAGGTTGGTGGCGACTAAGAACAATAACTCATCCAAATGACCTACTTAATCATATTTATCGAACCATGATCTGTCTTGACGGGGGGCGAAGGGTCAGCAAAATATCGAAGCCATACGCTCGTTGTGGACCGTAAACGGTCGACTGGGGGTGGGGGGCCCACGTCCCGTTGGCAGGGTGGCGCTTGTCCGCTCGTGCGGGACCCGGGTAGGACCCACTATGTCGACGGCGCGCGTGTCGTCGTTCGCACCCGGGCCCGCGCGCACGGGAGGCGACCTGGAAATGGACGAGCGAGATGGGTTTGGTGATGCGTCTTGTCCGTCGTATCAATCGATCGATCTTGCAAAGCTATTAGAATCGCTTTCGTCGAAGATTGGATTCGGACAAAGAAGGTTCGACCGAATGACATAGAAGAAGGTTCAATGTCTGTGTTTGATGATAATTGTTGGTGACAATTCTGGTTATCTGCGACGTCAATTGATTTGAAAGAGCCATCGGAATCGTCTTCATCGCAAGATTGGATTGTTACAATAAAAATCGATCGAATGATCACAAAAGTTTAAAGTATATTTTGGATGACACTTAAGAAGATAATTCTGATTATCTACGATCTTGAAGAGCCATTAGAATCGGCTCAATTGAATAATCTCAATTAGATCGTAAACGTAATCGACAATATCCCATTGATATTTAAGTTACAGTGGATTTAAGATAGTGTGATATCAAAAAACAATTTTTGAATGAGTGAGTAACCAACGTTCAAACTTGTGTTGAGTTAGGATTAATGTGACACTCGACTTTTCGCATATCATATCTCTTAGTCGAAGCTGATCAATTCCGATCCGATCTATCGATAGTGATGATTATTCATAGTCGATAGTTTTAGTAAGAATCTTTTGATGTTCAACTTTTAACTTATCGTGCCCCCATATCAACCATCAATCTTTTAGTAAGAATCGATTTATTCGGGACGATATTATTATGGATTCGATTTGTCCACATTCTTTACCGAAATATCTATTACGACTCTGCTGAAGTGATGTTATCTGAAAGTTACATCCACTTTGGACCAATAAAATGTTTGCCAAGCATCGAGTGGTCGAGAGCTGGATCGACAGCTACATTGTCCCAAATCTATGAGCCGATGTGACCACACCATCAAGATATCTCTCTCACAGGCATTTGGCATTTGTGGGGGTATTTGCTTCCTTTGATGTCTTCCATGCAATGCAAGCACGAGTCTGTCTCTACCATAAGTATGACCTGACAAAGGAGGAAAGCTTTCGAGAATTGATGAGATCTGCACTTCATCCCCATTGAAGACAACAAGCAGCAACTTTGTGATGCCTTAGTGACATGACTAGTATATGTCGATAATTTATAACTGTGATCAAAATTTGTATTTATATAAAAAAAAAAAAAACACTTGTAGCATTACATCTATTAATAAGCTTAACAATCAGGTAAATATTTGACCATAGATTCATAAAAATCTTATTATAATTTTATTAATCATATTGATGTATAAAATAAAATTAGGAAGAGCCGACGGACTCTAATTTTCTCATTCTTCTTTGATTCCATGTAGGCGTAAAAGATATAAGTTAGGAATATCATGTTGAAGGAAATAATGGTGCGAATTAGTTCACTAATTTCGCTAAGAACTCTAAGACATTTTGCTTTTGACGATCTTTGACATTGTGGTTTGCCTTAGGATGCAAACGATTATACTATTTTCAATCTTAATTAGTAAATATTTTTCTTTTTCTTGAGAAAAAAAAGATAGGAATATAAGAATACTATTGTGTAGATATAATGTAGTTTATTGTATTATATATATCGTAAATTATACTAATAATGATGTAAGCTCTATGCTGGATAACACCTAATGTTGCTTTGATTTGAACACAAAAGACACCCTCTAATATAAAGAAATAACATAACACGGATTCAGTAATAGTAATATTGGGGGGTTTGTCCGATTTAACACTATACCGGTTCAATAGAAAACCGGTCAGCCGAACCAAGTCGCTGTGAGGAAACAACTATCCTTTTGGTATGAGGATATTTTGATCATTGGAATATATATATATATATATATATATATATATATATATATATATATATATATATATCCGAGAAGAACCTAAAATGTAGGATATTTCTCTACAAATCATCCTTGTTTTTGTTAGTTATTTATTTAAAAAATATTTGAGCTCTAAAAATGAACATCTAACGTCACGGAGAAAATGGTTGGATAGAAAAGGATTTCCACACTTATAACATTTTGATTTTTTAATTTTCAATTAGTATTCAATGATATCGGTACTTTTAGTAGAGGAACCGAGGCCAATAAAACCTTGGCATAAATATGAGAGGATGAGATCTTGACACGAGTAAAAGAAGTTTGTGAATGAACTTATATAATTTTTTTGTTCTTTCGTAAGCCTCAAAAGGTGTCGTTAATGATAGAAGGTTACTACCACTATATGAGACTAAATATAATCAATTATGATATAATCAACGGTAACTAACTTATTTTTTTTTTTTACTTTTTTTAAATTCACTTAAATAATATAAAAATATATTAAAAGGGGTCAGATGTAATAAAAATGTCTAAGAATTGTTTAACATGTTGAACCTTTATTGTTCCTTGGTCAAACCCTTGTGTATTGGTTGATTTTGATATACCAACATGTGTTACACCAATATATATTATATCGATATTTAGTAGATGAAGCTTTTAGGGGGAAGCTTTTAAAAAGGAAGAAGATAAAAGAAAAAGAGGAGATGATAGAGGAAAAATGAAAGAGAAGACATTGTGAAAGAAGAGGATAGAGGAAGATAGAAGGAGAAGAAGAGAAGGAATTATACTTATGTATGGCAAACTTTTAGATTTAGTTAAAATTAATTAAGTTGTGAGGTATTTTTATATTATCCAATCACAAAGGATTAACTTAGAGATAATATCATATAGGTCCCAAAGAATTTGTACAAAAAAATTTATTAGCTTAAGAAAACGAGTGATAAAGAAGTTTCGATATCTTACAAAATAAGGTAACTTTAGAAATAATTTAGCAAACACTTAATGTATTAGAGAGAACAGAGAGGAAGAGAAAAATAAGGATTTTAAAATATAAAAGATTAGTTATAAGTCCATAAATAATTGCTCATTGGGTGTCTCTGACTTGTTAGTAAGTTTCCATATGTTTTACGTACAAATTTATGAATCCAATCAATGCTCAACTCTTCCCAAAGCCTTATCTCATCTTGTATCGCTCGAGTGATTTTAAGGTGTTAAGATAGTTGATATTTTATACCATATATATATAATATATAGAAAACAGATTAAAAATAGATTATTTTGATATAGTTTTACCTATTCTAATGAGCGATTGCCCTACAACTTTAGAACCTATTCATACATATATTTTTCAAGCAATAACATAGAAAAATAATATAAAACATGTTACTAAATATTTATACAAGCAAATGAAAATAATGAATGATTTATTAACAAACGTGTTAGGCGTGAGATAACCGTCCATGATAGGACGATGAGTCATGGGTTGACCCGTGAGATGGCCACACGAAGAGAAATGAGAAAGGTAGTGTTCTTGGTGAAGAGGATTCATATTGTCTATTTTAAGATTTGAAGACTGATAATATATGATGCCTCGATCAATACATGCCGTCCATTTTGTATCAGCAAACCGTCGATCAATAGAAATAGCATTTACACACCACCATTTTAGCTTACGTTACTTGCCATGCCAATACTACACGCCTCACCAACCAAATCCAACGCATCAAACACTCCTTAGTTTCTTGGTCGTCTAAGAAGACATTAGACTTTGTGATCACCTCAATCACAATGTCATGAAAGGCTTGTCGTTCCACTTGCCTACTCAAATAAGAACACCTCGATTCCTCGCTTACCCCTTCATTGACTTTGACTTTTGGCCTAGTTTGATCCCCTTGTTTCCTTGCAACCTCTGACTTTTGTGCTTCCAACGCATCAACATACTCTTTGTCATGCACTTGAAATGTCAAAGTTAGGAGAAGAAAGAGCCGATCCACCTAAAACTTCAAACATGGCTGTGAGTTTGACTCCACTTTTGACTTGCACGTTCCCAAGTCAGACTTTGGACACATGAATCACTCCCCCCTCCTTCAAAGTCTCGGAGGTAACCAAAGCTTTAAATTCTGATCTCCCAACACTTCTCTCTTCATCTCTCTCCTTTGAACTGGTCTTTACTCTTCATGGCCTCTACCATGGTGTTCCCGAGAAAAGCCATCGCTGTCATCTTGCTTCTTCTGCTTGTCTTCCTCCATCCGTCCGCAGCCGCCGCAAGGCCTTCGGGTTACGGTCCTCCGACGAACCGACGTCCGTGCGACATGGCGAAGATGACCACCGTTGGCTCAAGAACGGAGACGGAGAGGTATGGGAAGATGTTCTTCGTCAAGCTTCCAAGAGGGGATTTGCCACCGCCTTCTGGTCCGAGTGATGGATCCAATGAGACCAAGAATTGAATGGAAGAACAACTCTGGCTTCTTCTCTTTGTGTTCCTTAGGGTTTTTGTTGCATGCATATATGCACACAAACATATACACTCTTCTTGTTGGTTTCTTATATATGCAAATAGCACAGTAGAAGGGAGATTGAAAGCTGTATAATAACATTTGTGGCATGTTCATTTTTGATCATATGAAAGCATAAAAAGTATGTCATTTAAAGATAGATTTGTTGTTGTCTAATCTTTATTCATGCATGAGTAAAACATGAGTTGTTCACATGCACACCATCAAATTAAGATATGATTTGAAGTACAACACACTCTCCAAGTTAGGTGGCTAACTAAGATATATGCTTTTGCTATCTTTTTCTCTTATCATAATGCCACCATCAACAATAAAATGTGATCTCCGTGACGTGATGTTATTTAATGTAATGAAAATTTCTTTCAAAAAAAAAATAATGAAATATTATACAAGCATATATTATATAGTAATATGGTGTACATCAACATATAATAAATCCAAAATTATCTTTGGGACTCATTTATAAATGAGATGTGACCATGTGTTTGTCCATACCCAATGGTTGTGCCCATGGTGGCCTAAAGCCAATGGACAAATGAATTAGGACCTCATTTTGTACTGTGGTCCTAAATTGAAGGCATTCTCAAGCACAAAATGTGTTTTGTTGTAACCTTTGATGGAAGAAACGAGGCACAAAGTTAGGGTGGTAGAGATTGAATTGGAAACAAACAAGGTTGCTGAAGAGTCTAAATATTTTTTGGGTGTTGAAAAATCCTTGAGATGGGATATGTATCTACTCATACCTAACTAAGTATTCTATGTACTATAACAACACAAATCTATTTACACTCCTGTCTAAAAATTCTAAATCAATATGGAGGGATCGATTAAAAGTAATAGTCCAATCGAATAAAGGACCAAACCTCAAATGTACACCAAAAGAAAACTAGATGGATAATAAAGTAGAGAAATGAAAGGGAAACTATATCTTTGTTATAAGACATTCAATTCACCCTACTCTAATATCTTATCTTATCTTATACTCAAGAAGTAAGATAATATGCTTATAGCCACATAATTAAATTAGAAAAAAAAAAAATGTAGTCATCCTTAGTGTCCTATCTTAGTTCGATCGACCCGAAACTAGTGTCATTAGGTCGAATCAAGACTCATATCCTAACCAAATATTTCGAGTCAAATTTGAGTTAGGAATTGGATTTGTAAAAAGTTAGATCAACAAGACTTATGGGTTTGAGATGGCGATTCATACATGTTTCGAGTTAGGTTTCGGGTTATGGTAAACGAACGATTTAAATCCCTAGTTTAGCTATTGCTTTTTTTTCTTTTTTTTTTTGTCATAGAATTAAGAAGAGTATGAATTAGTCGTACTATGTATTGGCTGTTGACCGAAATATTAACTCAAGATTTTGGGTTGAATCGATGTACAATCTCTCCTTAAAATAATAATAAAAATTTGGCACAAGCTCAGCCTTGAAATCATGATAGGAGAGTGAGCTCCAATTCATGGCAAGAGGTGAGTTGCATCGAGGTGGACATCAGTTCTGGTCCCCCTTCACATGAAATGTGATCTGCTTCAGCCAGCTTGGTTTTAGTTTCAGAGACGAAGGGGTGCAATCCTCACACTGAGCTGTAAAGTGGTGAGCTCTCAATGAAAGGAAAACTCAGAGAAGAGGTCTGCACTCTTGTAAAGAGCTGTTCTCCTAAAGCTATGATAGCAGGAGAATGATCAAGTGGAGCCTCCATAGCACTCTCTTCTTGCATTAGTGACATTGGACCCTCTCTCTCTCTCTCTCTCTCTCTCTCTCTCTCTGAGTATATTTTGCAGGTATATATCAACTTTTAGACTCAGCTCTTTTAAGGAGGTAATGTAGAGGGATTGATCTGAAGATAGTCCTACCTCTTGAGGTATATTGTACGATGAACTTGACAGGTAGTGGAGAAACAACATCCAAAGCTAATATGTTAGAGATGCATCTGTTGGCTTTCTGCACTTGTGCTTCTAAAATCAACTCACTAATTTATCTAGAACTAAAAGAGAATTTTAATGATACATGTGCCTGTTCTACTGAATGTAATCTACAGTATGCATCTCTCCTGCACATGTTTACAAGCATATCAATAATTCAATTCAACATAGTGTCATTCAGACCAATAAAAGTTTGGTGATCTATGTGTTGTTGCAGGAGCAGCCAGCTGCTGTTTATGACAGACCAGTTTGCTTTGATCCTGTGGTTGATGTTGTGTTATGGCCAAAGTCATGGAATCTATGAATTCCATCCAAATTTAATATCCTTTCTTTTTTCTTTTCCTTCTTTCTCTTCAGCAGAAAAATGGGTAGCATTATTCCATGAAATAACTGGAAAAACATAATGTGACAACCTTCTCCTCTAGCTAAAGGAAGAACTCTGAGAACATAAATTTTGAAAAGGTCCCAATCTCTGGCCTAATGATAGCATAATCTCTTCAACTTTCCAGGTAAGAAGGCACATGAGGGTGCCTCTTTGGCACCTTAATTAATCTTATCATCAAGACTCATTTGATGCACACCATAGAAACTATATTCCTTTAGATGTGGAACACTCCTTTAATGTGGTTGGTTTCCTGTAGATCTCATTCTGCTAATAGGAAAAGGAAACCTATTTTGTTTCTTTGGCAATTTCTTTTGCTTTTAAACTCCTAATATACATGAATTCTAACACATTAATTTGCAGAAAATTTTGCATGCATAACACTCACTAAATGACATATATTGTTCTGATTCAGGAATCCTTTGACAATAACTGCAATACAGTTGGCTGCAAGAAAACTTAGCATCTGCAATCTTTTGGTGGTCTACCAGCACTCAATGATTATCTTCATTGCTGGTATTTCAAATTCTTAGAATCCTACAAATGAAAGATGAGGAACTGATTTCTTTGGATCTTGTAATCCATAGATGGCATTTTCTTCGTCCATCTACTCATGGGTTTGACCCCACCATATACTTACGGACGCAACCCCAACCTTTGGTCTTCCTTACATCCCAATCTCAACTACCATCTATATCAACCTCAACTCCAGAAAACAATGCATAAAGCTATTACCATACAAGACCTCCACATCACAGAGACAAAGGTCCTTCTTTGAGAGAGGTATAGTTTGATAGAACTAGTTCTACTCCTTCATGTGTTCATCAACTACTTGACAGTGAAGGATAGGATTCTGAGGTCATTTGTGTGTGTTATCTCCGTGAAGGACATCCTTGTGAAGATTTCAGTTGTCATAGATGGGAAAGTATAGGTTTTGGCTGTCTGATATGATGTCAAAGTCTTGGTTCAACAAGCTTAAAGATATGGGAAGAGGAAACAGAAGCCAAAGCATTCATCGCTCCATGAAGAGAAGCCAGTCTTCAGCAACAACCGCAGCTTCCGCTGCAACACTACCTCCGGCGAGACAGCAAGACTGCCTCCCCAACAGAGCCTCCTCCTACATCCCAAGCAGAAGAAGAACACCAAAACTCCCTCGCTCTCCCATCAACATTAAGGCCTCAGACACCCACTTCCCTCCAGGAGAGCCGAAGACGCCGAAGCGGAAGACCCGAAGAAGGCCTCTCAAGCCATGCGCCAGTCATGACGATGATCCTTGTAAGCATGTAACCACAAGCTCTTCCACCATGTTCAAGGAGAATGAGGACTTGGAGGTTGTATCGGAGCTGAAGCTCGCACCAATCCTGACCAAGCCAGTGGAGAAAGAAGCACGCAGGGCTGCAGCAAGGAGATCGGTGTCGGGAGTTCATGGAATCAAGGTGCGGCAGAACTCTCCAAGGGTGGGAAGCAGGAAGGCGCAGGCTGGGAGGAACCACAACGCCGCCGCATCCGAGGCATCAATGCGGCGGAGAGCACTGCTATCCGAGAACTTTGTGGTGATCAAGTCATCCTCGAGCCCCATGAGGGACTTCATGGAGTCGATGATGGAGATGATCGTGGAGAACAACATCCGCGAGCCCAAGGATTTGGAGGAGCTGCTGGCCTGCTACCTGTTCTTGAATTCCAAGGAGTATCATGAAGTCATCATCAAGGTGTTCGAGCATATCTGGTTTGCTCTTGGTGAAGTAAGAATGTGACTACATAACTGTGGCTGCAATTAAGAGTTGCAAGAGAGGATTTGTAAGGTTGGATTATACTCCAATAGTGCAGTAGTTTCTTTTTGAAACTTGTTGGAATTGTTCTTGTATACATAAATCTCTCCTTTTTGATTGCGTGCTTCTGTTCCTGAGATTGGTTGAAATATCTTACAAGCAAATCATGATTCCTGTAATCATCAATCATCATATGGTAACAACATAATTGAATTAATTCACCCAGTCATCATGTTTCATGATGTATTGTAAATGAACTGATATGTCTCATACCACATTAATTTTCTAACTTAAGTTTGGTATATATATATATATATATATATATATATATATATATATATATATATATATATGTATGCAAGGGAGTAAAGACAAATTTGTTTGGAGTTTTTTTGTTGTTTGAAAATGAGTGGCCACAATCAATAATGAATTAGTCATGTTCTGGACATCATTACAACTAAAAGATCAAAGAGGACAAGTTGGTCACCCATTCTGTATGTATCCAGTGGTCCAAGAAGTTTCTGGACACCTACATGCAAATCCAATACTCTCTCTTCTCTCTTTCTCTCTGTCTCTCTCTCTCTCTCTCTCTCAAATCTATCAGACTGAAAACTGTGGGAAGTGTCCCCTTATCCAAATTAAAGCATAAGAAGCCATGTAGGAAGGATGAAGAAGAGATGTTGTGTTTGTCAGTGGGACAGCTTCAACTAAAGCTTTGGAAGAGTCACCCCTGTTGTAGTTAAATTTCTTCTAATACTGACCACTCCACCTTTCGATGTGATCAAACTTCTTTCAACTCTATTCCACCAATGATATCTCAACACAAGAAGTAATTCTTTTTTTTTTAATTTCAAAGCATATTTCTTATATTGTTGAATAAAGAATGTTTATAGAATACATAAGTTGTTTCTTCGAGTTCGCTGAGACACTCAATTCTCCATCAATTCCATCACACCCCCCATCGTCATCGACCTACTGATAGATTAATGAAATGGATTAGACCTTTCAAGGCATGGTGGAGAGAGTAGAACTAAATATTACAATGGGAAATGGATTCTTTCAGACCTTTCAAGGCTACAGTCCATATAGTATGTTTCAAAGTTTCTTGTTGTGTCCCACAACAAGAAAAAGAGGCTTTCAGCAAAGCAAACCACAAGAGGGAAGCATGAATGCAACAAAAGCTGCTATGCCCATGGAATGCTTGCGTACCAGGCAGTGGACTTTATACCTTCAAGGATGATCAAAACAACAAAAAGGGGTCAGCCTTGAGCCGCATGAAAGAGGAAAGAATGGTCAATTAATTTAGGTTTCTTATGGACAGCACTCACAGCAGAGAAGAATGATCCCTCGAATCTGAATTCACCAGGCACCCATGCATTTCATATCTTCCTTTTTATTTCTTTGCTTTGCAGCACATACTGTACAGGCTAGGAATCAGAACATAGTTTACGGGCTGGAAGTCTCCCAGTAGCAGAATAAGTAACTTGAGCATGTTGGAACTGTTAAAATCCTGAGAGATTTATGCTTCATGTTTAACTGAAAATTTATATGTTAATCTTGATATGCTTAGGTAAACAATGCTGGATTACTGCTCTTTACTGAATGGTACTCTGAATTCATTCACAAGCTTGTCTCTGTTCTTGAGTTCATTGCAAGTTGGAAGCAAGAAGGTCTCCAGTTCCTTGCAACATTACAGAACATGAACATTAGAGAGCCTTATAATTGCCACAAAACTGAAATCGATGATCATCTACCGTCCGAATCGTGGATTCTTCTCCGGTAGGGACATCAAGGGATGCAGCATGAAGGACCACGTAATAGATACCAAAGACAAAGAACGAACTCGAAGCTCTCTTATCTCATGCAGTATTTGGTGGCTCGTGTGGATGATCCAGAATGTAGTAGTCCTCATTTCTCTCACTGAGTTCTTCCTAGCTGCAGAAGATGCAAAGATATGGAGTTGTAAGTGTAGATGATCAAGATATTAGCAATCAACTCTCAACGACAAGTGAAGAATTGGATGCTGCAAGTCCAGTTATTATACTACCAAGTGAGTTAATATGAGATGCTCGTTCAAGCACACTTCTTAGATCCAAACTTGGTTGAGGTTGCAGACAGAATGAGGTCCACAGTGTACAGGAAAGAGGCCATGAATGGGCAAGACAAAATGGAGTTTGAGAAGATAGCATAACTAAACCAAAAACTGCCAAATAATACTGAGAACATAGTATCAGTCCTTGTTGTTCTTCTGGTTCCTGGAGGTCCACAAACATATGTGGTGTCCACAGATACATCTTCCTCCTCTTCTCTTCTCTTCCTAGCACTAGTAACCAGTTGCAGGAGTTAAAAAGAGTGTGAACCTGAGGGGAGAGGATGAAGGTGAATGCTTCATCTGTCCCTGTATGAAGATCATATGCCTTGGGCCCCAAAAGAACAGGTTGCACCCTGGCAGATTCATTCCTTTTCTTATATGAAACACATTGCAAGCCTTCAATAATAGTTGACCAATTATAGTTCTTGATAGTTACGGGGGTCAAACCTGCATCATTTGATATCATAAGAAAATAAAAAAAAACTAATTGTCGACCGGTAATAGTTCTTGGCTCGATCGATAATTATGAGGTCAAACCTGTTTCAGATAACTAAAAGGTTAATTCTAAACACGTCTCAAGTTTGCATGGAGGTGCTAAAGATTAATGAAAGGCAATGAAATGTACAGGGACAAGCCCTCATTTATTTGATACAGCGGAACAGTGACAACACACACAAGACTTGCATACGGGAAAACTAGTCAGGGGAACAAGAAGGGCACATCAGGCAGTCTCTTCATCGAAAACTTCGCTTGCGTATTTCCAATTTATAACCTTCCAAATGTTCTTCAAATAATCTGGCCTCACATTTTTGTACTGCCACAAAGCAGAAAGTTGATAAATATAAACATAATACACATGAAGACAAAGGTCATGACAACAATTCCTAGGAGAAACACATCAACATCAAGAACAGTGAGGCATCAAAGCAAGACTGGGAATGCTCCAAAGACAGGGAAGTAGACTGACGTTGCATAAATGAACTTCCAACAATCCAATGATTGCATCATCACAGGTGATCAGGTGCATTAATAACAGGAAAACTGATCATGAGATTGACATAATTGTCTCTTTGGCTAGAAAGGAAAGAGTTTACATGTGAGCTGGTGCTAGTTGAAAACTTCTTTGCCAAAGATTGAAGAGCGGAAATATTCCTTTCTAATTCATGATGGACAGAGCAACTTATACTCCATAATGGGCAAGGTAGTTTTGCTGTGTTATGTAATAACATGAGTCTTCTAGTATCCACTACTTCACTATAGCTTCTTACTTAAAGTGAAAGAGCATTTCATGCTCTTGACCATAATAAAAAAATATGACAAATCAAGCTATTGGTGAGAGTCTTATGCACTGGATCATCTTGTTGTTACTTAAATCATGGATAAAGTATTTGACATATTTTAATGATAGTTACATAATTTAATATTATATAAACATTAAACGAATATAATATATTTAGCAAACTGTTTTTTTGCAAGAAAAAAAAAGTATTTTCTTCATATGTAACTAAAGTTCATTGTTGCATGAGCTTAAGCTAGATAACTCAATTGGCAACTATCTTCTAAGTCCAGTATGAAGTTGATTTCATGAGGTTATAACAAAAGATACATAGAGAGCTATGTTGTTTTAAAGGATCATATCAATTTGTCAAAGAAGTTGATGTGAAATTTGATAAGATCCTTTTCTAGAAACTTTCGTTTTGGATTCCTGCACAAAAACAATCTAGTCACATGCTAATGAAGACACATGTATGCACGAGATCACACATGCAGAAACAAGAGCATTCATAAATGCATGTATGCAGATTCTCCGTACTAATGCAGGATCTTGCAAGCTTCCAAAGAATGATTGCATCTCTATGGACCTATTTCTGCATGCCTGGCAGCCTAAAAATAACAGGTGGTAAACATATAACAGAAGAGGTCAGTATGTACCTGCAGGTAGTATGCATGTTCCCACACATCAATGCCCAGCAAAGGAACCAAGTTTGCACCTTTGGTCACTAGTGGATCCTGTAAATAAAAACAGTTAGCCAATTGTCTTTGGACATATACACAAAACAAAATAAAAATAAAAGACTAAAGCATAAAAGACAAGAACCAGAGGCTGGAAGTTATTAAAATAAAAGCAAAGTTACAGCAAATTTTTATTTAACACATTGAACAATCATAAATGACAGATAACAAAATGGAAACTCATGTTACATGTCTGAATCAGAAGTGTTTGGTTCAAGTTGGCAATATAATTACAGGCAGGTATCAGCAATCTAGCCACAGTATTCAGGTGGTAGCCAGTAGTGTTTAGAGTTCAATGGAACAGACCACATAAAAGAATGTGAGTTTTACAAAAAGAGATACATAAATATATCTTAACTCTCAACAATTTAGTCGGCTATATCAAGTAAGTTGTGTCAAAGCAATATTTTGTATAGCCTAGAATTATTATTCTAATCATGTGTTCCATTTTAGGGAAATCAGCCTGAAGTAACCAGTATTTATTTAGTTAGTTATTGAATGATGATTTTTTTTTTTTTTTTGGGCTCTTTATTGGACAATATAGTTGGCAAAATCTACTATGATTTTAGAAAATTGGTGATATATATTTCCCAAACAAACAGATTTAGAAAGTTAGTAAAGTGGGAATAGACACCTTAAATAAGCCATCTTAGACCAAATATTTAAGTTGTAAATCCCCCATAACCAAAGGTTTTAGTGAACCACAAAATGGACACAGAACTTATACTTAAAACTGGCCAATCCAACTACTAACTGCAAAACAATTTTAGACAACTAGTAGGCCATGCATTATGTAAAACATAAAAATAAGCTCCTAAAGCATAACAATGTAAATCCGCATGGCACAAGGTCCTTATGTTTATAACCACAATCTTCTACTACATGGATCATTTCGATCATATCAGATTCATAGACTTCAATTGTCTGACCAGATCATATACCAAATAAAAGAGCAAAATTCATGTCCTTCAAAACACTAACAAACTTGGAGGAAAAAGCTTTTCAAATGTGCCACGATAGCACTAAAATACAACTGCAAAAGTTAACAATGTATAGAGAAGAAGCCTTATAAAAGTGATTATGTTCAAATGTTCAATGATTAAGGAAATTCCTCCAATGATCCTTCAATCATTCTTTTTTAACCAACCAAAAATGAATAACAAGGAACAAAATTGGCTCAGTTAGACTGGCTTTAATGTAATGACAAGCACAAGGAACTCAAACCATAAAAAAACCTAAAGCTTTGGGGGATAGAAGTATGTTACTCTGCAGAACAGATTTTACCTGATTTGCAGTGGTTTCAACACAGAGTTTCTTACTTCCCTTATCCAGAGCTAACCACTGTTCCAAAGTAAGTCAAAGAGAATGAACAAGAAACAACCCAACAGATACACATCAAAAGAAATGGATCATTTGGTTGACTAAATAAAAAAAAATAAAAATATAAACAAACTCACCACCCATCCAGATCCCTGCAAAGCAGCACCTTCTGCATTCATTTTCTGCACCAGAGCCTCCAAAGAACAAAAGTCTGTATCGATTGCCCAACCAAGTGTGCTGTGTGGAGGCTCACCCCCACCTTCCTGCAAGATCATTTCCATAATAACATTTGCAGAATTATAAATATAAAAGAACAAGATGTTCCATAAGCAATAAAACTGGTGATGCTCCTCTTACATTCACAGGCTTGAGATTTTTCCAGAAGATCGAGTGGTTGATATGACCTGAAAGAAAATATCAAAATACATTGTTGAAATAATTCAAATCAAAACACAACAAAAAACCAGTGTCTTCAACTTCAATGACTTTCCAAGTGGTACCTAGATGGCCTTGTCCAGCAGATTATTGACAAATGTAACCATGAATCTGTTGATTCAGGGCAATATTATCTAAAGCTCTGATGTATATCAGTGTTGATTCAAGTCTAATCAACTCTGATGTAACGAAGATTACCAAATCTTGACAATCTATCATGCTCCATATATATATATATATGTGTGTGTGTGTGTGTGTGTGTGTGTAAATGTATGTGTAAATGTATATATCTATATCAGTATGTGTGTATACATGTATATGTATATGAGTATATATATATGTGTGTGTATACATACATACATATATACATACATATATATACATACATATATATATATACACACACATAGGATCTGGAATCCCATCGACAGAATTGGGGCTGCAGTCTTGTCACCTCAAAATTAATCATGGAAGATCTTAATAATAGATCAGCTCCATTAAACATAATATTTGATGTTTGAAATGCTATAATGAACAATAAAAATGGAAGTAATCTGACATATGCATCAAATGAAGAAAATAAGCAGTTCCAGCCGCACAGTGTATATTTTGATTCAATCAACACCGTAGAAGTATCAGAATAGGTTGAGTTTTATATGTACCCATCTAACAATATTTAGATCAAGGCCAAATCATTCCAATCAAAAATTAAATCGTTCTACATCAGACTTTCGTGAATGCTTTTTACACTGTTTGTTTGTAAGAGTACGATGACAACTACAAATTATAATCAAACCATATGACACATGGATTCTAAACGTCTTGATAATTGTAGATTATGTTCAACGGAGTTGGTCTGTGATTTGGATCATATGCATTTGATTTTGAGGTGATGGGTTGAAGATCTCAGTCCTCCCGGGAGGATTATATATATAAAATACGTAAATAGATAAATAAAAATATAAGTGAAATCTTGACAGAACAATCAGAACAGTCTAATGGAGTCTACAGGCGGCCTATAAACACTAATCCAACTCAGATCCAGGGAACACAGAGATAAGGAGAAGAGGAAATGGTAACAGACGAACCTCCACCATTGAACTTGATGGCGCTCTGCAGGCGGACGACCGCGGATGCGTCCCCCTTGGCCACAGCCGTCTCGAGCTGCTCCAGGGCATTGTTGTAGTTGGTGACGTACGCCTGGTGATGCTTCTGGTGGTGGAGCCTCATGATCTCGCCACTGATGGCGGGCTCGAGGGCGCCGTAGTCATAGGCTAGGTCCGGGAGGGCAGCAACCGTGAGGCCCCGCGCCTGGCGAAGAAAACACCGATCTCCGGCGGCGATCGGACGGAATCCAGAAGCTGTTGTGAAGGCTTTCTTGGAGAAGAGGGTTCGGAGAGCCATGGCCGATCGCCCACAAGCTTTGGGATTAAGCCGAGGTGGTGTCACCCTGGCTCCTATTATACGGCAAAATACTATGGGCAACGTCTCAACCATCAATCCCAAAACAACGGCACTACGCTCGTCGGACCGGATCGGACCGGACCGGGCCGTCCCGCTTTAATTTGGAAACCAGTTTGCAGCGGATCGAAGAAAACCCAACCAAATCCGACCAGTTTGCTCGGAAAATATTTTTTATTTTTCAATATCATTTCATAAAAAACAAACGTTTGTTTTAGATGGGATTGTCGATTTATTCTGTATAACTAAAGTTTGTTATAGATGGGATTGTCAACAAAAAAGTTGGCTTTAGATGGGATCGAAGATAATATATTTAAATGATTTTATGGTATTGCATTGCAAAGTCGAGCATAAAACAGTGGTCAATGACAGATTTCCCCAAGAATGAATTCCAAGGCACGGTTTGATTCACTGCACTGGAAGAGTTCTGACGATCTGACAAATTGGGCGTCCCAAAAGCGTGGCCGCTTGGTAGTGAGAAGTCGCATTCTGTGGATGAAGAAATTGCACGAGGCACAAAAGTCTCACTTGCAGATGAAACCGAAATCGATTTAACTCACGGAATCTACCAAATTATTACACCCGATAGGCAAACAAGAACAAGGAATTCAAGATTCTCACTTCATTTCCATGGTGTAATCATAGAGTTTTTGAGATACAAATTGCGGATGGCACCTTATGAAGAAGAATTTGATGCGCTTCACTGAAAGATTGCAAGAATCTAAATAAAAATGCACACGAGAACGTATGCAAATATAAATTGCCTTACGAACTGATTATGCAAAGCTTTTACTTTGATTTCGGAAAGATAAGGGGGTCTTCTCTTCCAACATCATGACATTCAGATAACTTTGGGTCTGCATGTGTGATGGTGTAGATTGGAGCAGATTTCAAGCACGCAAATCTTTGTTTGAGCTCCATACTGTTGCTGTTGGAGCAGCACCATCAGCATCTATGCCAGCTCCACTCTCAGCTCTCATCAAAGGGTCAGAGTCATTGTCTTTCACCTGCAACGAACTCAAAAGAGTTTATTAGCACATGTGGAAGTCATCAATCTTCAGATATAATTGTGTTTTTTTTCAAGAGCTTAGAGTAACACATTTGGGAAATTCCATTCGGATCACATTGAGCATCGCAATGATCAAATCGTTATTGTCAATGAAATTGACACTATTTGTCTAATTAAAGCATCACGAAGAAAACAGTGCACGAAGTGACAGAGTTAATGAGGTCCAAGAGAGTCGTAAAGACATGTAAATCAAACCCTCAGAAAACACCATCTCCGGATGAAGCATTTCATTTACTAGTTAGTTTATCAGTAATCACAAGGTAAAACAGAAGCATCACTTAGCAGTGGCATCTAACACAATATAAGCACAGAAATTAAATTTTGGCCTCTTCGCTAACGAAAAGATGGGTTTTAAATATTCATTGATGTGTCCAAAGACTGATGTTAAGTCACTGACACTAATGTTAACCTTCAAACCATAGGCACACAGATTGAGACAAGCCCAGCTAGCAGGTTTACATTACAAATAATAAAGGTTTTATAAAAAGGGTGAACCAGTCAGTATGTATCAACTCTTACATAATGGTTGACCAAAAACCAGCGTCAAAACATACAGTTTGATACTGCTATGTACGTTGTTCATCTTTTTTGTTTTAATTTTATTCAATGACATTGGGCGATACATGGTAGTAGACCATCTAATATATCAGTATTGTATTGGTCCAATAGATTAGACCGGTACTTAAATCCTTGCAAAAATAATAGCAACTACTGTATAGCTTAAGACAAATATGATGGAATGAAGACCGAAAAGCACATGATAGATTTGCTTTACAAATGACTACCAATAGCATCCACTATGTAGCTCCTTGTGTTAGCCATGATTTACTCAAATAACCAGGTTGTTGAATGCTATAAAGTTGTTCTAGACCATTCAAACCATTTGTTCTAATTCTTGCTTCCAGACATATATATATTGGCCATGATCCTATGTACTATGAATTGCCAATATTTGGAATATCCTATAGCAAGAATTTAAGTGCAAATGTAACATATGATGCCTGGAATAGTTGACACTTACTATTCTGAATGAGATTATCGATCAACACACTCAAACCTGATGCTTCCACATTTTACTTCATATCGATTGATTGTGATTTTTTCAGAAATGAGGTAGCATGAAATACTAATAAAGATGGAGTGACTCTATCAGTCACTTAAACAAGGAAGAATAAGGCCTTGATTCTCTTTTAACATTTCATTAACCCAAGAGGCTCCATTCTCCTCTAATCATTGGATGGCAGGAGCAAAGAGCAGGAGAGAATGCCATGAAGTGCTGGCTAGATTCTGATAATTATAATATTGAAAAAACCATAGCCGTACCTGCAACATCTGAGAAGATGCTTCACGAGCTTTCTGCTGGCCCTCAATTGTGCAGATATAAGAATACAAAACCATACCAACGATTGCAACTGAGATCCCAAAGATATTCCTCCAACTAAATGGATCATGAAGTAAGACATAACCAAAAGTCAGAACCAGGCAAGTTTTGAGATGACCCAAAACTTGATATGTCACAGGCGACGTCTTCCCAATCACAAGAAATGTGCTGAAGTTGACCGAGACTGATATTAGGCATGAAAGCACAATGAAAACCTACAAAATAAAATTCAAGTATAAGATGAGAACTGCATAACTCAAAAAGGAAATTTAAAAGAAACTACTTACAAGAACTTGAGGAGTGTAATTGAATGCAAACACATTCTGGTTTGTTAGAAGCCCATCAAGAAATGGACCAGAAACGAACAGGGTTAAAGCTTGATAAGGGGCAGACTGATATAAAAGTTGGGTTGAGGAGACCTTAAACTTCTTTTGTATAGTGTTTGTCATCTGCAAACCACTGGTTAAGGACTAAAGCAAGAATCAAAAGCATGACTCATTCGGTAAATACAGTTAGGAACAAGTTACCCTCGGTCAACAGTTACATAGAATTATCATGCTGTTATGGTATCATGCTAGCATCTAAACAGCACAGTGGTACATGCAAAAGTTAAGTTCTTGATGCTTATTGCCAGAACTTCAGTAGTTGAGTGTCACAAATGATTGATGAAATGCAATAAATAGTAGAAATTTGTTATATAAGGATACAATTTGTGCAACGCAAGTCGTAACTATTGCTAGAAGAGACAATACAGATCCCAGCAAATTAAGCTGCAAATCTGTCACGGTTGCAATTCCAACACCCAAAAGAAGGATGGAAAGTGAGAACTGAATACTCCGACTGCAACACAAGTATCAAGTATCAGTTAGATAAAAAAAATGATTTAGAATAAATACAACCAAGAGTTGAGTTCAATTTCTACATGTCTAAGCAAACAAAAAAATCTCACTGACCTGGTAAATAACTGTAGAACAAATATATATTTGAACTTTGAAAGATTAACAAATGAGATTTCTAGACTTGTATATGAATACTGCACCATATGGACAAATAGAATGCAGATACCATAATCATCAATAAACAAAACTGGTTGGATTAATGAGTCATGATTGTCAGACTGTGGCTGTCACTTGGTGATCTTTATGCTTTATAGCATTGAAGTGGCATACTAGTCTTTTGCAGATGGAACATGGACATGCAAATGTTGCTTTAGGTGAATATTTAAAAGCAATCATCAAAGCAATCTTTAGAGTCCCTAATGTATTTATGAACCTTTTGAATGTAAATGTGGACCAAGTTACTTGAAACTTCTTCTAGGCAATCAGCACAATTGTCAGCACCGAGATTCTGGCTTGTTTCCAAGGTGAAGACATGATGTCAGGGAGTTAAGTAGAGTTTGGTTGGTCATAGTCCCAATTTCCAGCTTTTTTAAACATCAAGTAGTAACGATACCATTTATGAAATGGACGACCCCATGATGTATATCAAATTGTTCTGGATCAAAGATGTATATTGCCACCGTGAATCCACTTTTGCTGAAGTGTTCCCTCCTAGAACTTCAAGATGGTCCCATTGTGGCGGTTTAAGGTTCAAGTAAGTGAAGTGGAAGTTCACATTGTTCTGAGTCTTCTGACTCAACTTAGGTAGGATTTGCACCTTAAAAAAATAAATGATATTATGCACAAATTTAAAATTAAAATCATTACAGTTCTTGTAATTGTTTTACAGATTACAGCTATTAAAATGAATATAGTGAAATATATAACAATACATTGGTAGAGAGTAATCCTTGGTACAACAGCAAAGTTACTCCTTGATGACAAAGGTTCAAGCCACATAATACCTTCTCGTAGGTGAACCCCCAGTCCCCACATTGGTGGAGACTGATGAACTGGGTGTCTCCTTTCAAACAATAATATAGCAGTATTTTTTATTTAAAGTGCCTTTGTCATTGGACCAATAACTCTACCACTAAGCATAACAATGGGTTTCACAATTATTTTCATCTAGAACTACTAAAATTGCTTAAATACAGTATATAAAAAATTGCAAAATACAATGTATTCATACCTGAACTTCTTCGCCAAAAAGACAGTCTCCAGGAAGACGGTACAAGGAATGATTGCTAGCTTCGTCATCTGGATAGGAAGTATGCCAGGAAGGTACACGAATCAGAACTAGTAAAAAAAAGGAACTTTGGGGAAGAGAGATATAAATAATGCCACGAAGAAGTACTGTAGCACTTCCATGATGGCTGAACTTAAAGATAAACATTAAACCTACAGTTAGAACTACCAGGAGACCAGTGACACATACATGATTGTCCAACTCCAAATATTAAATGGAGTCAGAATGACCAAGATTGATGGCAAAATACATACAGAAGTAGTACACTTGTAGTTTTTTAGTGTCATGCATTCAAATTCACCATAATCTCTAAATACTAATGCAGGAAAATCAACAAACTTCAAAGACAACCATCCATCCACTACTAGAAGAATGTGTATGTACCTGATAAAACCCAACAGAGTTGAAACCCAGGCTTAAATTTAATAGCCCTATGGAGATTCCATTGAGTACTCCAAAACCCAACACGGCCTTTCGATCAAAAGGTTTGTGCTCAAACAGTTTCATCAATAATGCCACATGAAGAGAGCAGAAGGTAACCAATAGATGCCAGCTTGTCAAAGTAGTGGCTGAGAATAACAGAAAACATTATAAACATTCATATTTATTAGCAATATCTAATAAGCAGTCAAATCATCAGACAGTAGCAGTCATCTAAGGATCAAAACAAAATTTAGATCATATTATATTTGCAATACATAATAAATTATGTGGACAAGTCTTTGTGAGATATCAGATTTCAAGAAAATATTTCTAGCAAGAGATAACCTTAAGGAATTTAACTTGCAAACGTGAAATGTTTTCTTCATTTTGAGGCTAAAATAATAAATTATGTGGACAAGTATTTGTGGGATATCAGATTACAAGAAAATATTTCTAGTAAGAGATGACCTTAAAGAATTTGACTTGTAATTTTTTCTTCTTTTTCAGGCTAAAATGGTTATGACATTAATTGTTCAGGAAAAAATGGAGATCAATGAAGCCTGGAATTTTATTTGAAAATTGCAATGTTCCTTGCAAGTGCTACCATACAAGGGCTCTTGCATATAACTTTTCATACTTGATTTGTATATTACACTAATCAAGCCACTCAGTTTTATGCTCCACCGATGCTTCTACAGTGCTACACATCTCGCTTTCAAGTCTTAGTTATGAATATTGTCAAACAAACATCATTCCTACAATACTCCATTGCTTGACAGCAAAGTGTTGTTTGTTTCATCTTCAGATCAATATCAGTATTCAAAAGAAAAGTTCCTTTAAGATTCTATTCTTTGTTTGGTCATATTATAAGCATTTATACACTCCCAAGAGATAGCAGGTGTACACGACTTGTTCAGCAAATGACCATTTCGAAACCTTTGCTAACAACCACACGCAGCTGCACAACCAGCTCCCAATTTAACCATGTAAAAGACCTCTAGATGCTTAATTTTCTGCTGGGTGAATGTTAATCGTGATGCAGCATGAAACAAGCATGATCAACCATCAGCCGATGCATTTCTTTTCTGAATGGCTTATGCCACAGAACAAAGTAAAGACGAAATCATCGAGATCCACACCACGGCGAGTATTACCTAAACGAGTTATACAAGCTATATATCGATATACCCGAAGCATTAGAAAAATCAGCAGAAACCAGAAAAGCGAAATATAGATCATCAGATCTCATACCAAATATGAAGCCAAGGGAGCTCATCAACGCCTTGTTACAGATCACGATCGACACCGACGAGACCACCGACAGGCTCAGCGCTCCGACGGTCCCCAGCTGGAACCCCGCGCCCTCGCCCATCTCCAATCCAATCGAAATCCCCTCTCACTTCCTCGATCTAAAAACCACACCTTTCCCCCATGGAAACAAACATCAAAACCCCCCTAGAAAAGAGACCCAAAATCTCAAATCTTTTCGCAACGCAAGAACTCACCTCATCATCACCCAAGAACCGCGACGAATCCGACGCCCAGCCGGATCAGAGGATAGATCCCAGAAGTGGGAACCCGGATCTGAAGGGAGATGCAGAAGGAACACAAGATCTGCGCCTCTCTCCCTCCGCTTCTGGGGATTGGGAGGAGCAGAGGGCGGGAGCGAGACAGCGAGCGAGTGTCGTGTTGCGCTCTAAGTCGCGTCGCCAAATGTTACTCGCCTTCGCCACCGGCCTTAAAAATGGCGAGCTAATTGCGGGAAATTGGTTACAGGATCCCTTAATCGGTGAAGCCAAACGAACGGAATCCTGCCATTGGAGTACACCGGCCGCATCCAACGGTTGACGAACACGCGATCTTGCCGGTAAGTTTGATCGGATGGTTGGCGTAAAAGAAATCTTTCGGGCAATTTATCATATTGATCCATGTCATATGTTCTTTTTCCATTTCAGGTCCCTCTCACGTCTCTCGCTAACGATTCATAACCCTTTAATTATTTTAATTAATTAATAATTTACTATTTATCATCCGTCTAAATATGCTTTTACCTCTTTTTATTTTCTCTATCTTTAATTAATTATTTTAAAATAATAATTAATTAATACTTTATAATTCATAGTCCTCACCACCCATCTTACCTCAGAGCCTACTTTATAATTCATAGTCGTCGATCTTTGCTCTCTATGTATTCTATCACTCTCTCCTCCTGCGTATTTTACTATCGATGACTCTTCTTATCGTTCATCGTTGCTTGTTATTATCAAGCATCACCCACGACCTACTTCTTAATACTTTCTATCACTAATCAACGTCCCCAACCTTGTTAGTCTGCACACCTTGCAAATTCTCTCCACTACTTGTCACTCTCAATCGTGAAAGAAGAGAAGGAAAAGATGAGAAGTGAAAAAAAAAAAAAGGGGGTTATAGGTAAAAAGTAAAAAAATCTTATTAAAATTAAATTATAAATTGAGAATATGTATCTATTTATAAAAAGATAACTTAAAAATATTCAAGATTCATGGGATTGTAAATAATTAAAAACGAGTTATAAATAGTAATATCCGAAATTAATTTGGGGAACCGAAGAGGGAAAAAAACTCAAGCTGGGAGTCTTTTCGAAAAATTACCAAAATTTCAGCTTTTTTTTAATATATTAATATTAGTATTCAATTGTGTTTAATTAACAGCTATTAAAGAAATGTCACACATTTTTGGTGCAAAAATGTTTTTCCTTAAAAAAGTTCATGTTAAATGGTTTTCTTCACTTGAGTTTTCACGAATATTAATATTCATTTGTATTTGTTCTTGAAAGGTATGGAAGAAATGTCTTATTTTTGGGCTATTATTATTATTTTCTTGAAAAGACTCATGTCATGTGTTTTTCTTTTGCGATTAAAGTCCTTTCCACCTCTTTTGAAAACCAATAGAAGGATCCAAATCTTTAATGAATATTAAGTGCAAAAAGAAAACTAAAAAATTTTCTTATAGATAAACTAAAATCTCATTCAATATATTTTATATCTTAAACAATATACCAAACTCATTTATGAGGATTCATAATCTCATCCGATATATTTTTAAAAAAATATTAATTAAATTAATCGGTAAAGAGTTTAACAAATCACGTCAAAAATCCTCTAATCAAATCTCTGTCATCTTCACTTATTCTTTTTTTTTTTTCTACATGAGATCTTTCTTACTTTTCTTTTTTTTAGTATATTAGTGTAACACAAGAGGAAAGGGAGCTTTTAAGTCAACACGAGAAAATAATAAATGTATAGAATACGAAACATTTTCCAAAAATTATGCAGTACTTCTATTTAAATTTCTTTCGTTGATATATATATATATATATATATATTCTATGATGCCACATGTACAATAAATGGCACAAATCCATGGTCAACACGCAAGTATCATCACCTCAATTCAACATGTGTTAAACTTGTCGGATCTAAATTAGATGCGGAAGGAGTCGCATCTAATGCTAATTTAACGAACCCATTGCTTCTCGCACACCGACACTTTTGTCGTCCCCATCCAATGAACCCAATGGCCATGTCACCATGTGACTTGTCTCTTAGTCACCTAACTTGCCGTGGTCGACATGGAGACCATAAATAGATAAATAAATAAATAAAATAAATTATATGTTTTCGAATTTATCCTTTTGGGATATACATGTATGTCACTGTCAAACCCAAAACCTTACAAATATTCCATTATAGATGATTTCCTATTCCATTATATTTAATATCTGTTAAATATTTGATTCTAATAGACATTAAATTTTTTTTATGGTAATGAAAATTTTAGAATATTTTCTAATTCAAGTTAGAAATTGATAACAATGATTGATAGTGGCTAAGCTGAGCTTTTTGAATGAATGTTTGACATTTGGAAGGGCATAGCAAATGTGCTATGTTAGAAACTCTAAAGAATAACTATGTAAAAACTTCAAAATAATATGTAACAGTTTAATGAGGCATTTTATACAAATTTTGTATTGTACCGACGTTTCAAGTTGGTTCGAGCTTTGCTCAATATGATATGATACGATACGAACGGTACACTATGATATATCGTTCGATTCATATATATATATATATATATATATATATATATATATATATAAGCACACGTTGCCTCAACGATGTCGTCTCATTTTCTTTTCCTCATCGTATCAAACAAGGAAAAGAATGTGATCTTCTTCTCATCTACGGCGTTTGATGAAGACATCGAAGGCTGTAGACGGCTCCAGCCTTCATCGAAGAACGCAACATAGAAGAAATCGAGCCGTCGACCCTTTGTTACCTCCTGGATCAGGATCATCGAGGGAGGACGGTGCCGGATAAAAAAATATCGAGGTTCTCCTGATTCTCCCTCGACGCTTCTTCCCTCCCTACAACCAAGCCTCAACATGATATCGCCCAGTAACGGACGATCTACGTACCGGACGGTATCATTCGAAATTAAAATTTTTATTTTTATATATGTAAACTGAAGGATTATGCATCCAACAATTATTTGATTGTATCACCACATGAAATATATATTGTAATAGTAAAATAAAGCCATAATCCTAAATCATATACCAGTATACAAAAGTAATCAAACTCTGCATTATACACAAGTCTAAATTTTTGTACCCGCTCAAGATGAAGAATTGGACTTCCAAGAACACTCAATTCTATGTCTACATGAGAAGCACTATACAGTAAGAACATACAGTTCCATTATTGAGGTTTCTGGTGAAAAAAGGAATTGTAGGTGAGATCATTGGAAGATCTCACCATGGCAGCTGATGCATCATGTATTGTTTTCAGTTCACAAGGGTGCATATGATCTTTTAATAACTTTGGCAAGATAAAGCATGATATTTCCAAGGTTTAAGTTAGCTTATAGTTTCTTAAAATGTATTACTTACCTGTCAAGTATGACTAGGTTCAAGCCTAAGAACATACCAAATGACTATGATAACCATAAATGGTTTTCATCCATGAAGTTTAGTGTATCATGACATTTGATGCATCATGCATGAGTTGTTTTCAGTTTACAAGGGTGCATATGGTCTTTTTATAACACTTGGAAAAAGATAAAAGTATGAAATTTCCAAGATTTAGGAAAACTTTTAGGTTGTTAGAATCCTATACTTACCGTGAATTCAGTAAGTGTGGTTGAGATTATGATCACCAGAAATGGATTTTCATCCATGAACTACAGCAAATACACTAATGAATAGAACATATACATGAATCACTTTTTTTTTTTTGTGCAAATAGTTTTGAGAGCACATATACCACTGATTGAGCTGGTAACTCCTACTGAGGAACAGCAGTGGAAGCGGATCTGAGAACCTGTTGCAGCAGTCGAGCAGCCAGGCGTTGAGTAATTCCTCCGAAAACACGACCACCAAGATTGCGAGCTGTAGGTTCTTCGAGAACCTGTGCAATGAATGCATACTTCCATTAAACCTTTCAACAGAATAAATGGAATGCATGAACACAAAAAGACATCATTGGATGTGTATCAGAGGTCCAAAAAAATTTGAATAAAGATGTCATTTATTTTCAGTTGGCAGCATATTGGGTCAAATAAGCACCTGATTTCTCAGTCTTACAGTGCTCTTATAAACTATATTTTATGTAAATGTCTAGAAAGCAAAACTCATTGACAATGGTTCAACAAATTCATATATTTCCCAGAATCTGAAACATGTGAGATGGACTAGATAGAGTAACAAATACAAGCAAATTAGTTGATGCCTACATTGGTTGTACACTGAAGATCTGCAAGATGAAGGTGCTATGGCATTTTTGAATAATAAATCTTGATCTATGTCATTAATTGTCAAACCATGAAATGAATTTGACTCGAAATGAAAATGATCACATTCATGTGGTATAATGAAAAGATTTAATTGATCCTTCACATCAATTTCAACTAACTAGGCCATGGGAGAACCATGGTCATCTACCATAATATCTGATCTCTCATAGAGGCAATTCCCTTGCCTTGTTTGCTCATCATAGACATGGCCTGTCAATAACTAAGATATGAACCCAAAAGGAATTACCAGTCAAAGAGGGTATCTCATTCTTGAATCATTACATCCACCAGTTTGATTCACAGCTTATGAACAATATAATAACCACATACCACATGCAAAAGTACAGCAACAAAATCAGAATATTAAAGAAAAAGTTCAGTATGAGAACATACGGTTATTGTAAGAATCATAAATTAGGACTCTCTTCTGCTGATAGGGTTTTCGAGACTCATTTCTTTTCTTAAAATGTTTGAAGGGGATAGAACTAGGATGCAGCAAATTGACTAGAGAAATTCCATAAAGGACAGGAGTTTATGACTACAAGAGATTGTGACTAATAAAAAAAATTGTAGCATTATGTTGTTGGCTAATAGTACTTCCAGGAATGTTAAATAAAATCTAAATTTTTTAACAGCAAATCTAAACCATCATGTAGATTTATTTAGTGCATACATGATAATCGAACAACAGAAGAGTATATTTGTAGTACCTGCAAAATTGGTTGCAGAAGGCTTGGATCAAAGTTGTCCGAGGATCTCAAAAGGCCCCATATTCTGAACACTGTATCTCGAAGTTCTAGCATCTGTGTTTGTTCACCATCATTAAGCTTAAAAGGTCCACTTGCATTGCCATTACTGACCAAACCCTTCATAAATTCAGGCATAGAATCATATGCATCAATCATCGAGCCCAAGGCAATAGCTTCAGTGACACGAACAGCTTCTTTCACAACAAGAACTCGTAGCTCTTCACCATCAGGACCTAGTAGTAGCTTCAAAACAGGTTGCAAAGCATCCTTAGTAGTAAAATCTCTATCCTTTCTTCCTTGAACAAGAAGGTTCTCAAGCCTATTCCACCTGCACACTAGGTAGAGGTATCACAAATGTTAATCCAGATAAGGTGCCAACTCCAAATAGGTCCAACCTAAACATATTGCACCAAATTGAACCAATAAAAATGCTTGCCTGAATCTGCCATCTTTAAACAATAGGTCGATGAGGGCATCTCTAAGATATGGATTTGGGTCAGTTAGAAGTCTTTTAGCAAAATATGGATATGACGCAGCAAGCACCTTAAAGTTGGGATCAGCGTAAAGGGCTAGACCTTCTAGCACAGTGAGTGACCTCAATATTAGTGCATAATATGCTGGAACTGCAAGCAAGTAAACCACTCCACGAGTTAATAGTCTTGCTAGGTGTCAATGTGAAAGAAGCCTTAAATCTATAAAATAATATATAATGTAGGGCTATAGGAGCAGATATCGCATTCCTGAATCAGCATAACCTTACCAGCCTGCACTCTGGGGTTTATAAAAACACAATAGACAAAATTGCAAGAATACTGTGGCGCTAGGCACAAATAATACTCACCGTTGAAAGGATATTGATATAGAACATTTCCTAGACCATCCACGATGGTCTTAAAATTGAGCTCGCTTACAGTTGAATTGAGTGCATCATCGAAAAAATTCCTAAGAGCTGGCACAATAGGAGACACATCTACATCAGGTGCTAAAAAATCCAACACATAATAATCACGAGCCATGGCATCATAATCCCGATTAACCATGTGAACTACGTGACCAATAATAGCAGATCGTGCATCTTCTGGCGTTTCGCTCATCATCCCAAAATCAATAAAAGCAAGTTTTCCCTCTGGCGTTGCAAGGAGATTACCGGGATGGGGGTCAGCATGAAAAAACCCATATTCAAGCAACTGCCTCAAGCTACATTGGACACCGATGTTAACCAAATCCAACAGCTTCAGACCTTGCTTCTCGATAGTTTCTTGCTCACTCAGCTTAACCCCATTCACCCAATCCATGGTCAGTACCTTTGTGCTAGTGTAATCCCAATATATATCTGGCACAAGTACATATTCCTTGTCGGCATAAAACTTTTTAAATCTCCGTGCATTCTGGCCTTCCTGCAGAAAGCAGTGGAATCCAACAATGAGACACAGAGTTTTGTTCTACAATAGATAGCATGGTAGATTGGATTCACGACAAAGCTATGTACCTGAACATAATTCAGCTCCTGGTAGACCCTTTTTGCAAACTCATCAATTAGAGCAACAACATCACTGGTGATGATATCAACATACTTATTTATCAGAAAACCTAAACCTCTCAGAAGGTAAAAATCCAAACCAATGGCTTCTTCAATCCCTGGCCTTTGCACCTTGACGGCAACGACCTGGCCCGAGTACTTAAGCTGGGCCTTGTAGACCTGACCTAGGCTCGCAGCTGCAATCGGATCCGCCGATATGGCAGAGTAAATGGACTCGAGAGGAGTTCCCAGCTCCCTCTCGATGCAAGCAAATGCCTCCTCATTTGGAAATGTCGGGAGGGCATCCTGTTCGGACGGACAAGAACAAAGTAGCTGAGAATTGATCAGTGATTACTATCAACAACAAGGGGCAATCGATGAGGTCGAACAGGAGACCTGCAATTCAGAGAGCTCCTCGAGATATTCCGGCGGGCAGACGTCGGGGCGGGTGGACAAGCCCTGCCCAATCTTCACGAACGTCGGCCCCAGTCGGGTAAACGTCTTCGTCAGCTCCGCCGCCCTCTGCCGCTTCCGCTGGTCGAGCTGTCCTCGCCTCTGGTCCGCGACTAGCTTCAAGGCGAAGGTGCCCAACGCCGTGAAGATCTCTAGCGTCCTCGATAGCACCTACCACCCACATAACCAACATCAAGAAGCCAAGCGCGGAGAGAAGAGCCCTCGAACTGGGAGTTACCTTGAGGGGCTGAGCGGCGTATTTGGCGGCTAGAAGCTGTGGGTCGTAGACGGTGGCATTGGCGGCCCGGGCCATGGCCCGCGCCTCGGCTTGCATGTCCTCGGCGCGATCTTTGCGGATGACGGAGAGAGGGGCGAGCGGCCTGGAGGAGACGGCGGTGGGCGTCTGCATCTCCGCAGCGAGCTGGATGGCGTACTGCCCCCTTCCGCTGCCCACGTCGGTCTCGGAGGCGGAGACGGGCCGGGCCTCGATGAGAGCCGCGCGGGGGGGTCTCGGAGGATGGCGCGCCGGGTACGGCGTCCGCCGGTGAGTCGACGCAGGGGGCGAGGGGAGGGAGAGGGCGACGGCCATTGGGGTGGGTGACGGCCGAGGGGGCCGAGGAAGGAAGCAGGACGGAAACGTGCTCGACGGTGGAACCTCTCGTTTTATGTGGAAAGAAATGGAGAGCCTGCTCACGCACGCCACAGACGGGTCGAGTGGCAAGGGGGACGGATGCGTACGTTACTCCGAAGACTTCACGTGAGGCGCACGTGAAGACGGCCGGATAAGAACGCGCCGGAAGCATAATTTTCTTGGGTATTTTATTTGTCCATTTAAGCCCTAAAAAAACATTAATATACATATTTTATAAAGCATAATGTGATTAATATTTTAGGAGTAAGATACTGATATTTACATAAATACTTAGAAATATAAAATATTTCCGACGCACTTAATGATATAGGAATTTATTTTTATTTTAGTATTGAAACGAATGGTTTAAAACTCACTATATCATTGGATTTTATTTGGTGAGAACATTTTAGTGGACTGCGGAATGGTCGCCGCATCCCTTTATGAAATTAATTAAATTGAGAATAATGAGATCCTCTTGTTTTTAGTTGAATTTTTTTTGGGGGGGCCAACATATTTGTGTAACCACAGCTCATAAAGAACTTTATATTATAGGCCCTAAAAATAAATAAAAATAATTATTAGAAGTGGAAGAATAAAAATAATTATTCGATATTATTGATTTAATCTACAATATTTGCTTATCAATAGTAATTAACAGTGCATTATTTCCTCGATTAAATGTCAAGAGGGACTTTAAAATGGAATCCAAAAGGATAACTATTCAGATGCTAATTTAATTAAATGATCATATTTATTTGAATTTGAAATGAGCCACGTGGCAGCACGAGGGCACAAAGAAAGCAAGGCAAGAGAGGAAGCGAGAGAGCTTCAAATCCGCGCCTCTCCCTCGTTCAAACTGATTAAAAACCGCTCCTTTGCCCACCCCCCACCCGTTTCCCCCCATTTCAAACCCGTTCCTCCCCCCTTTCCCAAACCCTAGCGCTCTCGATCCCCAGTTCCTCTCTCCCTCGCGTCTTCGGCGTCCCGCTAGGGTTTGTGCTTCGTCTCCCGCCGTTTCGTTCTTGGATCTGGGACCTGGATCCGTTGGATTCTGGAATGGCGGCGGATGCCTCCGCCAAGGTATGAGACCGATTTATGCTTTGGTGACTTGGATTCGTTGTCTTCTTCCGCTTTTGATCGTGGTCGTGTGGTGTTTACCCATTTGAAGGTGGAGGCGGAGGAGAGGGACGGCGACTGCGACCTGGAAGGGCGGCTGGATGGGCCCAAGCGAATAAAGATGCGGGATCTGGAATCGGTTCTTCGGGCGCAAGGTGGGGTGGCTTCTTGATTTATGATCGGAGTGGTCTTTAGGTCTGTGAATTGGAAAAAGTTTGGGAAGACAGTTTCTTTAAGCCATAAAATACCATGGTTCGCAGATACATCCATTATTTCCCCCTTTTTGATGAAAACACGAAGCTTAACTATTCTTGGCTTGTCTATTATGATGCTTTTGTGAACGGAGACAGCTGCATCTTCTTTCATAAGGGAGTTTCCCTAGCCATGAACTCGAGTACTGAAGTCATACTTGAGCACACCAAACTGTCATTCCATGACATTGGAAGAAGTTGATGTTAAAGAATGTGAAAACAAGGTCTTCTTTACAGTAGGTCAAATTTGATGGAAAATAGAGAGAGAGAGAGAGAGAGAGAGAGAGAGAGAGAGAGAGAGAGTAGCATCTGAGTTTTGGATAATGTGTTTCAGTTTGCAATCAGCATAACATTATGCTCCTGCATCACTTGCCTCGTTGCCAATTTTATGTGGTTGTTTTTAGTCAATAACTTCTCTTAGAACATGCTTGAACTAGATAGAAATTTGAATGGTTCAATCTTCGTTCAGAAACTAGATTCATACATGTAAGAGAACTAATACAACACAGCTAGATGGCATTTTAATTTGTTTGTTGATATAAATTTACTTTATATCCAAGTTAAGCTTAGGATTTTATAGTCTAAATGATATGCAAACACAAATCTCATTTATTTTCTGCACCAATGTGTGTGTTCAACCTCCTTTTCTTTCACATAAACTGATATTATTGTTTGCTTTGTACTGCAGGAACAAGGAACTGTAGTTTAGATTCGTCAACAATTAACGAAGAAAAGGTACTTGGACATGATAAAAAAGAAGACACTGATTCTGGAATTACAATGGCTACCAAATCTGTGATTTTGGACAAGCTTGCATCAGAGACTACAAGTCATAGTTCTGTTGAAGATATTGCTGCTTGTCTAACTTTGGGTCCTTCTGGCAGTGCAAGTTCTTTGAGCTTGGGGCATGATGGTCTGCCGGTATCTGCTACAGAATTTAGTAATGAATCTTGCCCCATCGAAGCAAAGATGGGGAGTGAACAAAATGGAGGTAAGCTGGTGGGGCTAGAAGTGGATCTTAATTCGCTGAGCACAGAACACAATCCATTTTATCCTTTCAAAAAGTTGGGACAGATCAAATCTGCAGATGCCTCCGAGAGTGGTAGCACCACTGGTCCGGTTGAGGAGAGTGGACCTCTGAGAATGTGGAAGGAAATGAAGCAGAATGGCTTTCTTTCATCTTCACATGGAGGCATACCAATGCCCAGGCAGCGCAGTCGCCAGTCAAGAAAGAGAAAAGAGGATGAACTCCGAAGCAAGACCGAGATTGCGAAGAGAGAACAGGCCAACAGGTTTGCAAGAATTGCTGCTCCCAGTGGATTGCTTTCTGGACTAAACCCAGGGATCATCAACCATGTAAGAAATAGCAAGCAGGTTCACTCCATCATAGAGGCCATAGTGCGCTCTGAGAAACATGATGGTCAAAGTCAGAATAGGATCACCGACCAAATGGGCAGAGGAAGAAAAGAGATTAATGAGAGAAGAAAAGAGCATATCCGGACCCAAGATTCAACAATCAAGCAGATCAATGTCTCTACAAGCAAGCCATGTATTCCACCAAACATGGAGTATACAGGTGAAGTCAACGAAATGGACAAGGTTAGGCACAAGTTTAATCAAGGAGCTTGTGCAACTTCACAACTGACAACTTCGGGCCGTGGGGACGATGCACTTACGTTAAAGCTCTCACCAGCTACAACAATGGTTTCGGAAAATGCTAGCAGTGCAACAACTGATGAATTTTCTGCTAATCGGGAGAACCCTGACACTCTATCTCTTGAAGGTAGCAACTCGAATAAGAGAATTTACTGTTATAGAGTTTACTGAACTTTGGCATTATGTTTGTATGATTCCTCATAACATAATGCAGATGAGCTAACTTGACAAATGATCATCTACAGCTGCCAATGTTGCTTCCCAGTGGTTGGACCTTCTTCAGCAGGACATAAAAGGACGGCTCGCTGGTGATAGTTTCTTTAACGAAAGCTTTGCTTGTAGCTGTTGAATACAACAATATTATTTATGTATCAAACATTGGTTTGTGTGCAGCACTACGGCGCAGCAAGAAGAGAGTAAGGAATGTCATACAGACCGAATTGCCTTACCTGTTATCCAAAGAGTTCATGTCTAACCAGGAAAATGAACCTTATTTTGCGCAATCGTCCGAGGCTGGTTGTTCTTCGAAGGCAATCTCAGATATGCATGTGGCACGTTGGAGATCTCTTTTTAGCCAAATGGACAAAGCACTGTTCGAGGAGGGAAAGCACCTTGTGAGTATCTACTTGTGTTCCTGAGCACTTTCAATTGTTTCTGTTTAATCACTAGTTTTTTGAACTTCGAAGTGCAACATTGACCCCTCGATCTTGTTTTTAGGCTTTTTGTCTTTAATACATGGAAGTATTTTTATCATGTGATAGATAGCATACATGGAAGAAGCCTTTGTAGCTTTCTTTGGGTAGCGTAAATTACTTTCTGGCTGCGAAGGTGTAAGTTTTTGGATTGCTGCATGGATTACAATGGCTCTTATTCTGTTCCAGGAGAACTGGTTGAAACAAATTCAAGAGATGCAATTGCACTGTGAGAACGGCCTTAAGTTCGTTGTTTCAGGTGCTTCTTCCCATCTAATTTCAGCAAACGATTCAAGGTTTGTTGACTCCTCAGAATTCTCATTTTCCAGAATGTAGATTATTGTTGCAGCATGCTGCTACAAAAATATGTCATGTACTGCAATGTTGTATTCCTACACATTATAGACTAGTCTATTAATTGCATAAAAAGTAAGTTACAAACAACTTGCAATCCTAAACAGGATGCGTAGTATGATTTAGAGTTATATTCTAGATAGCCGACATTTTGTTGATGCCAAAGTTTTCATTGCTATCCAGAAATGCATTCAATCTTATGCATATACAAGTAAAAGTGTGTACTCATTATTGATCATTTAAAATCATTTCTTTCTGATACATTATTATCGTTTGAAGTATCTCACTTGATTCCAGTTCATCTTTAATCGTTTGAACCCAAGTCGTGATCATTTATCTTCATATTACTATTTGTCTTTGTTCAATTAAATTAGTGTCTTAATTCCATTTAATCTCCATACGATGGTGACACATAAACTTCGTATATGCATTGTGGCTTGCAGTAAACCTAAGAAATCTGAAGCTGTAGAGAGGGAGTGCGCGGTCTGGGCTGCAGCAGCATCCATCTACTCCACATGCAACTTGATCATGACGACAGAAAACGTGTGATGCTTCTGAACTCAGTAACCCCTTTGCACTTGCTTCACTAATTAAACAATCTTGGTAACTTGCTCATGCCAAATTGCCGCATTCCATTCTATAAATTAGGGGACTTGTGATTTCTCTTGCACTTGTTTTATGTGCATTTGCGTCAACTCGTGTCAAAATCTCTCTCTGACATTAATCGTATTTGTTAATCTTTATTGTAATGGTGATTTTTTGCCCACAAAAATTGATGTTTCTATTGAAAGCAGTGTGATATTTTCAATAAAAGAACTTGAGACTATAGTCTCATTGTTAGCTCTAACATTTGTTGAAAGGTTCACCAGTTTTAAGTTTTCTATGAAGAAAATGTCATAACTTCAACTTAGGCTAATACTAAATGCTGTAGGCAATATAGTGGAGATTATTTGGACCAAAACTCTACAATCATAGGTTGATGGCCGAAGCACAAAACTGGTAGACAAGTCATCTGTTTTAAAGTAACAGCATTGTTAAGCAGACTGTAATATCGACTAATCTAGGAGGAACACCGACTAATCTATTCATCATCAATTTCAGAATCTAATATAGGTAAATTCTTTGTTGGTAGTGAAGTTTTTGCCTGTTGTTTTTTCAAGTGCAATCAATCTTGCAGTGAAAACTAAAGTTCACCATCTTAGGATCACTTGCAATAAACACCTAGTCATAGATTCCTCGAGGTTTGGAAGAACCCAATCGGACTAAAAGTTTAGTGTCTCAAGACATAAATAATAACTACTCGTCAGGCAATCAGAGAACTCATCCACGTTGAAGGGGGATCAAGAATGCTATTTTAACTAGTTAATGTAGAAGAAGATATCAGCCAGCTTAGCTAATAATTTGCACGACAAAAAAAAAAAAAAAAAAAAAAAAAAATCTAGATCGTAACTTTACTCCGGATGTCAGAAGAACACATCTTATCTATCTTTACGATCCAGATCAGAAATTTAGTTAGAGAGTACAAATTCGAAATCTTAGTTGGGTAAAAGTTCAAAATTCTACACACCAATGCTAACGGGGTTGCTCGATTGACTCGACGTCACAGTAGACTTCAACTCTTCCTAGCATTGTTGTTGTTATTGTTGCTATCATTGCTATCGCTCACGACGATAGCAATGATAGGAGTCGAGAGCTCTCGAAGACTCTTCCTCGAGGAAGATAAGGGAGCTCGTTCCTCTCGGCGCTACGAAGGGGAGAGTTCGTCATTCCTTCGTCGTTGACTGACTGGGCAGTGATGGAGGGAGGTTGGTGCAATCGTTATTAGGTTTAACGCCAACATTCTTCACTTGGCCTTGGTGGACATCAATGAGTTGTAATGCTTGCGATGCACGGTCTCTCTCTGCAAGAGAATTGCCTCTTCCCGACCTTACTGGAACTGAGAGGCTTTTGGATTTTGCAGCCTCTCCTGACAAAGAGGAAATATTACATCACGAATTCAACATAAGGAGTGTTGTAAGATGGCATCACAAGAGTTGTAAGACAACATCATAAGTTTGATACCATTTGGGTGGGAGAATTATCTTTCGAAATTGGAAGACTTCCACGAAAAGGAGTGGAGAAGTAATTAGTGTCTCGCTTTCAATGCAACGACGTATGCACGTAATTAGTGATTCGACATATACGATCAGGTCGAGCAGTGATAAGCTCGGTCTGGTGTCCACCTGACCGATACTTGTCTTACACATTAGCTTCACTTGGTTAACACATTATGTGGGGTACGAATCTATAAAATTAACAGTGTAGTGTTGACAAGGGGGTCGTTATGATTCCAAAGTTACACTTACCGAGTTATTACCATTCATCCCCTGCATTAGATGCATAATTTTATAATACCATTGAAGGTTAGATTGTCATAGACAAAGTTGTGAATAGGATATTCGACGTAATGCTTGTATATATTTATATCTTTCAATTTTGTTCAAACAACATGTAGAAAGCTTGCAATAGGTTTGACAATCTCATTTTGATCCATTTTTTTATCCTTCCATGCTTGTAAAAATAGATTATATGCGGTCATTGTGTAGAGACAAAACTATTCAGAAATAGATCATCCAAGTAGCAATTTTAGGAATTTTCTAACCCTATAGAGCGGTGCAAAGTGTCAACCAGCACAGCACCCAAGAGCTACTTGGGTGACACATGAGGATAAGTTTTTGGGGTAGTGTCTAGGGTTAGTTTACTATCTTGTTTCATAGCAATGTCATGTGGTCACTTTTGACTATGGCAAACTATCTTCGATCCTTTATCATGCGATTGTTTAGAGCTTGTGAATGATTTGCCTGTGGATCTTGAGTTAAACGTTTTCTTTAACCTATCATCTTTTTTACATATCCTTAAAAGGACCATGAGAGGTTTTGAGGAGGTTGACTCTTTATGGATAGACACGCAAGGGTGTCGTACAACTTAGACAAAGCCAGCTAAGTTCATTACAAAAGGTATCATAGTGGAAAAAGCATACTTAAAAACACTTGATATGCAAACATGAGGGACTTAGTGACGCTGCGTTGAGGGTAGTCAAAATACGTGACTATTTGGAAAAAATGAGCATTTAGATGTAGGGAACAAAGTCGCTTAAAGGAGCGGGCATACATTAAGAGGAATGACTAACCTTTCATGCGAGAGGTACCACGAGGACAAGCAAGCTATGAAGAACATATAGCGTATAAAGATTAAGATATCTAAATCGAGCTACGACAATCAAACTTGATTGTAACTTATAGCAAGTGGGGCACTTGGTCAAGAATGAAATTATGCAAGGTGGGATGGGTTGCCCAACGACCGAAAGAGTTAAAGAGAATTGTTAATTTAAAGAATTTGATACTTATGTAAAGGCTTGTATGTAGATAATGGATTGTCCGTGACTATCCCAAGGCAGTCAAAACTCAACGTCATGGAGCATTAAAAATTTTTCTTCGGCTTAGGAAGGATACATCCATAGTAAGCTAAAGTGTGCAGTAAATTTAGCATATTTCAAAGCCTTAAGGGGTGCAATAAGAGGTTATATTGGCAAAGAGTCATAATCCAACAAGTGCGTTTGAGAGAGCGAAATAGTGCATAATTTGTTCAACAAGACAAAGTAGTTTAAGGGGATGGTGGTTTCTGAAACTTCTAAAGATAAGGATGCGAAGAAAAAAGTTGTCTTAATGAGATAGATATCTAGGAGAGATAAGTTTCAGTTCTCTAGAGGGGGAATCATATACAACGAAGTGCACATGTTGAGGAGGAGTACCCCAAGACAATAACTCCACAAAGCTTTAAGGACCGAGTGAGTGGCGAGGAGTCATTACATGATCTCCCGTGAGGTAATACGTTGGTAGATTCATTGCACAAGTGGGGGGGGGGGGGATCCAAGGCAACACTAAATGAAGGCATACTTGGAGCCGATATAAAGATCAAACTTAATGGAGGTCTGACTCATGAAATGATGGGTGTGAGGGCCACCATCAACATATCGTAAATCGAGGAGCAGAACAACTTGGGTATAACTTAGTAAGTGCTCAAGTTATATAAAGAGAGTCAATATAGAAGATGGAACATAGAGGGGAGGCACGAAGATTTTCAAGGATAGATGTTAAGGACATGAACTCTTACAGAAACAAGAACAAGATTATGTCATTACATGGGTCTCTCGTTCTAATAGAGATGACTCAACCTACATGGTGCTAAAATTAAAGAGAGCTTTGAGACACATGTACCTTATTTCAACAAAGTATTTGAAAGAGGAACTAAGGAGACTCAACTTGCAGAGACAAAGTTATGTTCCAAAAATCTTGGTATAGGGCAAGAGGATGCGAAAATGGGTACTCTTGAAGAATATGTCATAGTGCTACTATTCGAGTTATTGTGAAATAAGCGGTGCATAACGAAGATTATGATGAGGGGTAGAGACCTAGGATCTAAATAATGACGTACTAATTTCAATGAATTCAGTGAACTTTAAGAGTTGCTAAGTGATGACCTATTCTAGAGTTATAGTTTATTCGAGTGTAACCCTAAACCGGTGGACGAATGCCGATTGTCAAAAGAGTGAACATAATTGAAGATGGTAGATGCCACATATGGAGAGATCTCAATTCGAGTTCATCTCATAAGGATTAGAATACAATAAAAATGTCACCAAGAGGCGATAAAGTATAGCGGATCATAGTAAAAAAGTTCGAGGCAATACGACACATATTTGATAAGTCCGACAAGAGACTTGATCATATGAACATATGATTGAGAGCTATTAGGAGCTCTACTTCGGTGAATTTCGGGTGCAAGTACTAATGAGTCCCATGGGGTAAATTGATCATACAAAGATATGATTAAAGCAGCAGGAGACATATTCACTTAAGGGAGTCTATCATAGGATAAGGTTGGGTAAGCAAACATTGCTACCAAGAAAGCAAAGTAGAACAAAATCAATACGAGCCTTGCAACATGATAGCGGAGGCCATATATAGGAGTTGTAATATGTCTTTCCATCGACCAAGTGTAACTACTCATAAAACACAAAAGCCTTGAAGCAGTGATTGAAAGGGGCGAGAAGCAATTAGAGGGACTTAGCTACATAAAGCTAAGCATCAGTTAGAATAGAAGTGGACTCGGAGGAGTATCGCAGAGGTAGATCTACCGATTGTGAAGAAAGGGATACAAATATAAAGTGATGGATAGTAGGGCCATGGGCATGGTAGCGCCATGGTACCGCAAAGGCCAGAGAACTTTGTAAGACTAGTGTCAACAGGCTTCTCATTAAAATAATCGAAAGTGGAGGGATTTCAGGTCGATGTAGGAGTACTCGATTAAGGAATGAAGTAGGTAGTACGTAATGTTATACATTTTCTACTTAGAGGAGTAGACAATAGAAATGATGAAGAAGACGGTATAATCCTAATAATAACCAAAACTATTAGAGGCTTGCTCCAAATCAGGATGAAATTTTATTCTTTTCAAGCAAAACTTCTTATATTTCAAAAGCTTGATGACAATGAGAAGGTGAATTACGATAACTAACTCAACGCAAGGAGTGCGAACATTTTAGATTCTTCGTAAGTGTGAGCAAAGAGTAAGCAAAGACTAATAACTGGCTTGATATATGATATATAACCTTTGAGGAGGTGCACGAAGTCAACGAACATTTGTCTTCTCAATCCTTAAAAGAATGGGTAAAACTAAGTACTCCAGTAAATATAAAATGGTGCGGAGTGTAAGTTAGAACAATATCTAGGGGCTACCCAAGTGACACATAATTGGATAAGACTTTGGGGTAGTGTTTAGAGTCAGTTCGCTATCTTGTTCCATAATAATATCACGTGGACAGTTATGGAAACCTTAGATTACGACGGATCACCTTAAATAATTTATCTTGTGATCTTTCAAAGATTAAGAAATTCATATTTATAATATACATTGTCTATCAAGTATTTATAAAAATAAATATATATAGATTCCGATTTAAATACTTTTTCTAACCTATCTTTTGTAGGTCCGATAACGAGAGGTTTTACCTGGACTAATTCTTTTTGAACGAACACCAAGAGCATTATATATTTTAGGTAAAACTAGCTAATAAAATGATGCTTATAATTAAATTAGTGATGGTCAAGATCACGTGACGTAACATGATTAAATTAGTGATGGTCGAGATCACCTGACGTAACATGATGGATGAGCATCATGTACTGGATATGCCGTTCGTGAAGACCGATAGAATCACTCAACAAAGAAGTAAACCCACGGGAGTTTTCAGAGAACGTGTGGACGATTCCAAACAAGTTATTACACTCCCCAGAGAGTCAAATGGCGGCTCTGCCGCAGCCATGAAAGAGAAGGAAGCTAAGCATGAGAGAACCCCACGTTTCCTGGTGAACTCCCCATGTATTGCTGCCCATTTGCTTGCGCACTCGGCTCGACGCGTTGTCGCGTCGCGCTCCAGGTGAAGAGACGACGAAGCAGCTTGAACTCCCTGTTGCTGCACCAGGTCAGCGTGCCAACCCCGAGGAAGAAGACGAGGAGCGCAGCGAAGAAGGAGCACGCCCACAGTAGCTTCCCGTAGGAGGCCAGAGAGAAGGCTAACCCTAGCGCGCACATGGCGAGGATGATGAAGGCTCGCAGGATCCGCAACAAGGCCTTGATCCCCAACGTGTTGGGCGCCGCCTTCAGCAGCAGTATGATGATGGTGCCCATGGAGAAGCCGAAGGCGAGGCTGATGGCGACCAGGTACGCTTTGCCCACTCGCGTGTGCTGCATGTCCTGCAGCTTCTCCGACCGCAACCGGCCGATCCCGCCCAGGAACGCCGCCGAGCCCACCAGCGTCGACACCACCATCAGCCACCCCCGAGTCTTCTTCATCCACTCCCGCTGCTCCTCGTCGCTCTCGACCGCCCGCGGCGGCGGCGACTGCGCTTGACCGACGACGCCAGTCGCAGCTTCCTTATAATATCCGTCCTGCAAATGCTTCAGCCTTGTTGTTTTCTTTTGTTCTTCTTCCTTCTCATTTTCTTGAAGGAAAAAAAGCTAATACTAAACTAACTAATCGACTTGCTGTTAAAGAAGAAAGGCTTCAAGTAAAGATTGAGATTAGTTGATATGAAACAATGATTATGTCAACTATTCTAATATTCAGATTTATATATTAAATTGTACTAATGGATTTTTTTAATATATTTCCAACATATTCGTGGAATAAATCGATATTCTTTTCAGCTACTAACAAAAAAAAAATATTTTAAAAACATTTTTCAAAAATATATTTCAATCATAAAGAAAAAAATGTGTAATTATTAGAAAAATTACATCTACTTATGTTTAATCAAGAAATAGGATATCACAAAACTATAAAAAAAATAATAATAATAAAACCGTAAAGACTCAATTATTTAGGATCATTATTGATATCAACAAAAAAATCACAAGAGTATTTATATTTTTTTTAGATTTTTATCTACTTCTACAAAACTATATACTATTCCAAAATATATCTTAAGCAATTATCTAAAAGAGGGGTTCATAAGCTACGTTGGTAGATATCATAGACTTTTAGCATTAAAGACGTAAAAGAGACATTTCTTGTTCTTCAAAGATCAACCTTTTGATCGAGAATTGAACTTCTCAAAAAATACTTCGTATATTTATAAACTCTACTGAATGCATAAAGACTTACTCGGTTTTCACTTGGTGGGAGAGTGGAGACACCGATCACTACTTGACTTGTTGCCATCTGTTTACTGGGATTAGTTGTGTTTAAAATCCTTGAGCTTCACTCTCCTTTTATAGTGAGTTCGGAACTATATTATAAAAAGTCAACTTTTATGGTCAACTTATCCAATTAAATTGACATTTAACAATCGACTAGGAGGAGATAAGCACCACAAGTCACCTTTATAAGGTCAATTAGACAAGTATACTACTAGAGACTACCAAACTAATGAGGTGTATTGAAGACAACTGGTTGGATTTCTATAAGCAATGAAGACAAAGTTAAGGATGACTTTATAGGCGTTACGGATTAAGATACCTATTAAATTGATTTTAAGATTGGAGTAAGAGTGACGGAGCTTGAAATCATTTCCTACTTCAGCTGGATTAAGATACTTGTTAGTCAAATCTACATGTGAGAAAGTGGTTAGCCTGAGTGAAGGGATGAATTAGGATAATTTGGGTGAATAATCTAGACATGAATATTGCCAGAGGAGGTAAAGAAAGGCAACTAAAGAGAAGGGTCATTTTCCCAATATCTCTAAAATACTAACCATATAACCAACCACATCTTAACGAGAAGTTAAGTTGATTCATGAGAGATGGTGGGTGTAGCACGTCTCTGTAAACAATGAGATGTGATCCTTACGAGGGTTTGGACAAACATACCATCAAACAGTTTGATAGGTCAATGAAGAGCTTGATGGGTGGTACAATTTTGGAAAATGAGTTTGATCACATCAAAGTCAGAGAAAGAGGAACGAATGTGAGGATTCATTCTCTGATTTGGCAGATGTCCTCTAAGATTCGTTGACACAAAAAGCTATTAGCATCTTACCTTTGTTCATTTCCACAAAATCAACATATGAAATGCTTCTTTTTGTGGAAAATGGAGGGCAGGATAAGAGACTAAAGATCGAAATCAATAACCAACATAATGGAAAAAGAGGAGGGAGGTGTGACACTTACCTGTATCAACTTCAGCTTTGGATCATGCCAGATTCCTATTGTCGTTAGGGCCTGAAACTGATGTACAGATTTCTCTCACATTTAATATCTCCAGTTCACTGGGACATCATAAAATGAGACAAATTAATATAAGGAATTATACTGGTGAGAATGCAATACATCAAGAACGGGTATATTATAAGTACCATCAAGATGTATTAGAAGGAGACGAATTCAATTTACCACTATGGCGGATCGTTTTTTGCCCCTGCAGCAACTGCCGGAGTTGATGATACCCATGACGGCAGTGCTCCAGTGAGAAGCAGAGACCTCCCTCTTCCCCTCGGCACCATCAGATACGGAAGCCTTCTGCCTGTCCAACTTCTTCAAACTCTTTCATTCTAGACTTCAGATCTGAACTTGCCCTTCTCGTGTCCTCGATCTCCATGATGAGCTTCGCGTGTCCTAAATGCAACTGATGCAGGTGCTGATCCAACTGCAAGAGAATCCACCTGAGAAGCAAGCCCGCCCTTCTCAGTTGTCAGCAAGTCAACTTTAGCTTCAAAAGAATCGAATATGCCTATCTTTCTCATCACATTCTTGAGTTTTGTCAGCCTCGAGCTGCCTCATCTGATGATTCAGGATGACAACCTTGGCCTCGAGGAAAGCATTGGACTGAGATAGAGTAAGGACTTCTGCTTCAAGTGATGATTTCTCCCTCGAGATTTTGTCGACAGAACTTGTAGTGGAGGCTTTCGGTTCCTGAATCACATTTTCCTGCTCAGCAAAATATGGGCCTCAAGTATTAACTTCTCCTGCAACTTCATTTCTGCTTCTTCTTTTAGTTCCAAGTTGACACCTTCAAGATCTAAAATTCCAGCTTCAAGGCTGGACTTTTCCTGATCAAACTTTTCTCTTGCATTGATTAGTTCTCGTTTACATTCTTCAATCTTGAATGCATGATTTAATAGCTCAACCTCATACTGCATAGCAGCAATTTCTGCTGCTCCGTTTAGATCCTCAGTTTCTTTCACAAGACCGAATACTTTATTCTGCAACATGACACAGTGTTCCTCCAAGTCAAAAACATTCTTGTTTTCCAAATTGAGCTCTATAGCCTTAGTTCCTGAAGAAGCATTAGTGCCCTCAAGTTTCTCTTTGAGGTCCGCAATCTCTGTTTCTGCATTGCAGAGTTTCTCATTTGCAGTTGAAAGCTGTTCCTCTAGAGATAAGATCTTAGAACTGCAGTGGCATGGTAGCTTTTCTCTTCTTGTACCTTGAGTTTCTCCCTCGACTCATGAAGCTCATCCTCTAGCTCATGTACTCTCTGCTGCAACCTAGAAGAAATTTCATCACCAATTAGCTCATTGGCAATGAGATTACAAATTTTATGCTAACAAGAAAGTGTGGAATATGACTTAATACTGCATTTGGAGATAGCTAAATGATGCAGGTTTGCATTTTTTTTTCCCAAATGCTGAATTTACATGTACAGTGGCTCATAATTTAAGCAATTTCATGGAATTAAAAAGCCAAGAACTAAGAGGCAGATTAAAAAAAATCTCAAATCAAGAATAATTAAATGACATTAGGGCTTCTTGTGGAAAATTCTCAAATGAACTTGGTAGTTTCGACAATTCAACATTTTTTTCAACATAGCTGGAATTAACACTCTTGTGGAGACAACAGAAATAGTAACCTTAGTGAATGAGTTGTTAAATAAAAGAAGAAAAAAATCAGATGATATAAGTTCCAAAGAGTGAGACTGTGTTCCCACATTGCATCAATGGAAAAGAACATCATGTGAGAAGGCAAAAACATTGAAGCACTTAGCCAGATTTCTCTTACATCACTGGTTCAGAATAATAATAATAATAATAATAATTATTATTATTATTATTATTATTATTATTATTATTATTATATATATATATATATATATATATATATATATATATATATATATATATATATATATATATATATATATATATATATTGGGTAAATGCAAAACCTCTCAACACAGATTCCATCACTAGAAACAAGCATATGAAGGTGATCCAAACTTGTCAAAATTCTAATTATAAGGCCTGATAGATCCGCTCTTGGTCAATGCATAGTTACAAAACAGATTTGAAGAACTGAACAACGCAACACTGGAAGACACACCCATTATGAGCAAAGCTAGCTTTGTGAAACTCATATCCCACTTTGAGCCACTAGCTGTTGCCCCTTGTCTCTTTCTTTTCATCTTTTCTGATCAATTTGCAGCCTTTTTATGCATCCTTTTCACACCAAGATTTACATTCTTCTTTTAATTTTGTTAGAAAAGTGAAGAGGAACTTAAAAAAAAAGAAGAATTTTTTATATATCAAAATCATGTCTCCATATACTTCTTGACATCAACAAAAGAGAGAAAAAAAAAGATAAAAGCTGCATGAAATTAAATACCACCTAAAAGTTCATTAAATCACCCATCGGTTACCGTTCTTACCTTGAGTGGTAGGTGTATCTCCCCTCGTGCGAGAAAGGTGTGGGGTTTAATTCCCATATTGTGGATTATACGTTCGTCTTGTGGATATGATTGATAACCCCTCCGTGAACAATGAACTTAATAGGCCTAATGGGTCATTTTGTACCATAGTTGCAGTCCAGATAGCTTCTAAACGAAAACGGCATCGACCAAGAGTTCAGAGAATCGATTCTCAGTGCAAGGGAAATTAGTGGCATCAAATTGAATGAATAAAGGGAATATCACATCTAAAAAGAAGCTACATTACATATTTCTGAAGTAAAGGAGTGAAATTGAAGGGAGAATGAGCGCCTTTGATGAACGGATGTCAAGAAGTAGAAGAATAAAGAAATGGATGTCTTACCTTAGATCGGAGCTACCGGGTGGGAGAAAATCCTCGATCCTCATTCGCCGGAGAATCCGTCGTCGGATCCGACTGTCGGAGGGGCGGGAGAGGACTCAGAAGGACCAATGCCGAGGAAATCCACGGTGCTGAGATGAGAGGAGAAAGCTCTTCACACATTAATTGATGCGTAAGACGGTTTCGATCTAGAATTTGAATACATGAATTGATCTAACTGCCCTCAGTTCAAGGATTGTCTCTGTGATTACGCGCGTGGTACGACGAGGATCCGCTCAATCAACGGTTCAGATCATACGTTTGACACAGGTGGCACTTGTTCATAGACGTTGTAAGATTTCACTTCATCCGAGCGTCGTTGCGAGTTTCGAATTGGATGGTGGCGGTAAGAACGGCCAGGTGGTAGTTTGGGAATCAAACGTTGCTTCATGAATCATAGCTGGGGCCCTTAAAAAACTAGCGTGTGACCGTAAGGATGACGTCACCAGTTGACACGTATTACCACCTGCCACTGATGCCCCTATCATTCCCAGAAATGACTCCTGATACCCCTTTTTGGCATTAAAATTGAATTATTAGAGACATAGGATATGCGAATAGGGATCCCGGTTGAATTGAAAGTAAGAGGACAGGAACAATAAATTTCTTATTTCTGTAATGACGCAAATGAAATTAATTACAAAAAAGCATCCTGATTACATGTGATATAGACATCTCAAACAAAGAGGACAGGAACAATGAACTTTTGTTAAAAGTCCGACAAATTCTAATACTTCTGAAGAACAATTGTTCAGTACAGAACAAGTTGATATATCGACAATTCCAAAAAAGCAATAGTAAATTGAAAAGAAAACTATTTTATCAGCAACATATATACAGTAAAAAAGCAACACCTTCTCAGTAATCCTTTGGAAGTTCCCAATCATCCTCCATTTCCATTTCTCTCGTTTTCCTATGGAACTTTCTGCCACTTGAGTTTCTTCGTCTGGTGCGACCATAAATTGTTGAAGCATTTCTCCCGAAATCATAATACTCTCCTGTCTCATCTTTGGTTTTGTCTGAATTTGAAGCATCCCAAATGCCCTAGAAAGGCAGAACAAACTTTCTTTGAGGAAAATGAGGGTAAAAATAACAAAACAAATAAAGCACTGGACAACAAGCAATTATGGATGGAGTGTAGTATTAATGACTGTCGCATCCAATCATGAAATTGATTTTGTTCCAAATTGTGGCCATCAGATGCATCAACTTAAGTTCTTGTGGATTCAAAGGGCCTGTAGATTAGTGTCAGTCTCAAAAGGCTCTTTTTCACAGTTTCCACTTTGCATATATCTCTGGATTAAATGGTATCGTGGAGCCAATCTAAAGTATCAAGGAACAAAATGAATACAACACCATTTTTAGGTCACAATATGAGATACGTATTTCTATTGTGTACTCCTACAGGCACAGGTTTGAAAACTCCTACTAAATAAACATGGCTGTGAAATGTGGAGCTGTTGAAAAACAAAATCCATATAGGATAAGAGAGTCTACTAGATTTCATTACTTTATTCACGTTTGGGTTGCAATGATGTCAAACAATTTAGGGAAATAGCATCTTGCATCCAGGGAATAAATTGCATCTTCAGATTTCCCAGTGAGGACCTTCAGTCACTGGCTACATTTGACAATGCCTAAGACGTCACATCAAGGAAGCCAACGCATCTCACCTTTGCTCACCTTATATATAGACAGGTCCCTCAAGTTATAGCGACAAAACAAACTTGAAGACCTTATAATGCTCGGTTCTAGGCTTCTTTCATGTGAAGTTTTGGACCATTAAGATTTGCCAAGTCTTGCAATCGTATTATTCTTGAATATATTTTATGCTTGTGATGCCTAAAAATTGACATTATATTTCGTTTATTTAGCAAGAAATAAGTATTGAAATCTAAGACCTACACTTGGGTCAAACTGTATTTATGGTTAGAATAGTTGTTGTAGTCCAAGTTGAGTAAGGTCTATTATTCCATGTTGAATATCTCAATGTGCAAGTAAATTTTGGTAATGAAATATGTAAAAGTGACTAGAATCCATAACCAATTATCACAAAGTGAATTTTGTTGTTTGTTGCTCTGTACTGGCAAGAAAGATCACAATTCCAGATCTTCTTCATATAATTCCAATGGCATATCATAGTAGTACTATATCGATCCTGTCTGATGTTGGTATGAAAAATGTTGTATGTCATTAGTATTTAAATTTTTAACTGAAAATCTTCCCCAGAAAAAAAAATGTTCACCCAATTCCTTTGTTAGTCAGTATCGTAGATGATAAATGTATAAATATGCTTATACCTTTGTTAATCTCTGTACTCGAGAAATAGCATCTTGATGTACTACGACAGTATCAGACACTACTTCAAGAACATCATCGATCAACAAACAATAAGTGCTCACCTGCATGAAAATAACATAGAGCTACTTTAAATTCTGGAGTGTGATTTTGTAGACATTACGAAGAGAAAGGTTTGATCAAGCTACCAGACTAGAAGGGATAATGGACCAGCCAAATGAGTCAAGCTCAAGTGATTCCACAGCTCCTGAATTGATGTTAAAAGTATAGCCACGGACCTTATGAATACAAAAGAATGTTATGAAGTATGCAAATAAGAACTGAACATCCTAGGTGCATAAAATGTTAATATGTCTGCATTATATTCACATGAATATCACAGACTAAAAAATTACCTTACCAAAGTCGTGCCGGCCTGATGTTACAACGTTGTAACCTACCTAGAAACATCAAAAAGCAAGCATTTCATGTTATACACAAGAAAACTGCACAAACAAAAGGAACATCTGTGTCATGTTTATAGTACTATTACATGCCTAAAAGAATTTAGCAAATGGAGATTTTCCAGGAAAAAAACAAGAAAATCAACAAGATGTTATCAGTAGTGAAAGAGTGAAAAGAACAAATGGAGGTTGTCAAAACAAATGGAGCTTGTCTAAAAGATGAAACTGAAATGTGGCTGCAAGCAGATCAACACTAAATTCAGCTAGCCAAGGTTTTTCCATTAGTGTAAACCTCCAGTACATATATGAACTTGTTCACAGAACTTCTATGTCCTGAACAATAAGGATGGGATGCAATAAGGATCCAATGACAGAAAAGCAGTAGCTAGCAAGTTGCAGCTATCTTGGACGACTGGCCTAGATACCACTTGTACATGGATTCGGATTCTAATGTAGTTCAAGGTTACAACAATTAACACCAACGTCTTCTGTTGGCATGCCCTGTGCCTGTAATATGCTGGCACAATTGTGTTGACAGGCACAATATGGCAAGGGATCCAAATCTATGACATAAGCCAACATCAGATATAAGATTGTGCCAGCAAACCATCATCCTGGCATGGGACCAAGACAATAATCTGTAAGCATGGAAAACCAAAGAAACTACCTAAATATCAAAACCATGATTAAAACTTTCTACTCAAGAATTGCTATACCAACCAGCACAAGTCAATATTTGTCAAGCCATACCGAGCATGGAAAATCAAAGAAACTACCAAAATATCAAAACCACGATTAAAACTTCTACTCAACAATTGCTATACCAACCAGCACAAGTCAATATTTGTCAAGCCATGCCGAATTGTGTTGTAACAAGCTGAGACATGCAAGTCATGACTGAGCCAAATTTTGGCCTGTATCTAGTGTACCCAAGAGCATGCCAGTTGGCATAGTACATATTGTGCCACAAACATATTGGCACACCCCCATGCCACAGAAAATAAAGGATGAAATATTTCTCCCATATCCTCATTAACCTAGGATAAATCCACATCGAAGCACAAAGAATTCCAACTGACAACAATCAACACAGAGTGACAAAACAAACTAAAAAAACCCAAGCTATATTCTTCTTTTTATCAAATGAATTATTTGGAAGATGAATTATTTTAATATTTTACCAAGTGATTTAAAAAGCGCTAGACGCCAAGGTCCAAAACCGCCCGATGCGCTAGGCGCTCGCCCGAGCGAAACGAGATGCTAAAATATAAAAATATATAATATAATTAATAAATATAAAATATTTAAAATTTTAAATTAAAATATACTATTAAATTAAGAAAATATATTAACAATATTACAAATTAATAATTTCAAATAAACCTAACAATATTAACAGTATACAGTATACTGTTAACAGAAGGAGAAGGAGGAAGTGTAAGGGGGTGCTGAACCTGCTGACTGAGAAAAGAGGAAGCGGCAACGACAGCAGAGTGTAAGGAGGCAGCGGCAGCGGCGAGCGACGACAGTGGCGAGCGACGACAGCGGCAGCGACAGCGACGAGTAGGAGCGGCGAGCAGCGGGAGGCGTGAGCGGCGACAGTGGCAGCGTTTGCGAGCAGCGACAGCGGGAGCAGGAGCAGGAGCAACGAGCAGCGAGAGGCGCGAGCGGCAACAGCGGCAGCGGCAGCGTTTGCGAGTAGCGATAACGGCGAGCAGCGGGATCGAGAGCAGGAGCAGGAGCGGGAGCGAGAGCAGTAGCAGCGACAACGGCGAGCAGCAGGATCGGGATCGAGATCGGGATCGGGAGCGGCAGCGGCAACGAGGGTTAGGGTTGGGTTGTCACTGATATCGGTTTTAGTTGGTTCGATTGAACTAACTAACCACCGGAGACCAAATCAGGACCGAACCAGACCTAAAATCTTGGTTCGATCGCCTTGGTTAACCCAGGCGCTCGCCCGAAGCGCCCAGCGCCTGGGCTCGGGCGAGCGCCCAGGCGGCGCCTCTTTGAAGCGCGCCTCCTGGAAGATTAGTGAGGCGCTTGGGCCTCGCCTTGCCTCGCCCGAGCGCCTAGGCGGGCGCTCGAGTGCCTTTTTAAATCGCTGATTTTACCACTATAGATGTTACTCCAAGAGAAGCATATTTGAAATCAACCAAGGTTTAAATCTGACCCCCCATAAATTAAAATTCTTTCAAGCGATAATTTATTTACCAGCCAATAAATTAGAACTTGCGATACTAAAAAAGACTAGTGGAGACCAAAAGTGGCACAGCTGCATGCAATGGTCTTATAACACAAGAAACTTGTCTCTTAAGAATACAACAGGTATATTTTGTGGCATGCCAAGTTCATTACTTGGCATCAGATGAAAATACTGTGTCTTGGAAAAAGTTGGTCAGTTGCCATAGACAACAGCAAGAACCTAAAAGTGGTAACCAAGAGTAGCAACATTACATAGCAAACATGATTAGAGTATCACATTACATTACACTATCATATCTGGAACAGATCTTAAAAAAATCAGGCACCTAAAAAAGTTCTCAACAACAACACAACTCTAATATTTATATGCAGAAACTAAGAATTAAGAAAAGTTCAATTCTGCTTAGGAAAACCAATCCTTCATACCAAAGTCTCCAGTCCAGTCATTTTCAGTTCATTTTCCATGACACATTCATCCTCTACAAGCACTACATCCCCTACCTACAAAATGTAAAGCTGAATAAGAGCACATTAGATGTTAGACGATCATAATATCATCTACATGTAGGAGAGCATGGCTAACAAATGTACAGCCACCATCTTTTAACAAACTATAATTAGCTCTCATAATGCTGATAATTATGGTGTAGGAGAGATAAAGATGTGCAAGAGTCAGCCGAAGCCATAGATGAATTGTTTGTAGGGTTTCAACATATGAGAGAGGGAGGGAGGGAGAGAGCATGAGTGACAGAACAATTTTGTGCATGATGCAATAAGAAATAATGATCAAGAACTTCACATATTTTGGAATTCAAAGTATGAGCATGCACACGGACAGCAATTTTACCTGTCTTACATCCTCAAGAAGGAACTTCTCCATTTCTCCAGATAGTAAATTCTGTCTCACTTCAACCAAAACTACCATCCACTAGAATAGATTTGAAGTGGAAACCCATAAGTTAATGAACTTGAGGAGAAGAATAAGTGACTTAATCAATTATCTTTATATTATAAGAAAAAGAAGAATCAACAAATAACAAAAGAAATGATACTTTGTACACTTTTCAACCAGAAGTATCATGTTATAGTAAAAAAGAAAAAAAGAAGGGTCCAAGTTGAGAAAAGAAATGTGGTAACATAAAGGCAGCTGGCTACCTAATTAGTCATACAGACACCGTATTTAGGCTTCATCATGAAAATCAAGAACGGTCATGAATAAAACATGTTCTATAAGCTATCACAAAGAGAAAACAAGATTCATTGATATCATCATGAAGAAAGTCCTGCATTCACAAGCTAGGGTGACAAGGACAATATTGTTCTCTGACCAACTATGTTAATTTTGATTTGGATCAAATATACAATGGCATTGTAGTGTTAGAGATGTATCATGTCATTTCTTCTCTTGAAACTAGTCAGGCTTTTCTTTCCTTCTCTTTTCCTTAATTTTATAGTCTGTCTCATTTGTGTAGTTTAGGTTGGGAAATTAGTTGCAACCTAGATAAATTGCTTAGCTGGTCTCGGTGGTAGTATTTCCCTTATTCTCACAAGTATTTTAACATTTTAAATTTTCTTTTAGTTCCCTACATATCGCAGATTTAGTGACATAAAATGCATTAACTGTTCAAAATCAATCGGCAAACTGATTCTTTATATGTGACATAACACATGGCCTAGAATCATGAAATAATATCAAGTGCACGAGCACATTTTTAAGTTTTAATAACATGCATGCCTTGGGTTTCAGAACCTGATTAGATGAAATAAATTGTGTCCATCTCACCATAAATCACAATTATCCAATAAATGGAATTGCATCACGAATAAAAACAGAAATTAATATTATCCAAGGAAATAATTAAAATGGTGAAACAATAAAACTCTTTAAAATCAATGGGTGCAGCTATAGGACCAGCAATAATGGACAATGAAGCATGAAGAGCATCTTCACAATAATGACGAATAATATAATTAATGATGCTTTGACCGCACATTTTTAGTATTTCGTAAGCAAAGCACACTTACTGATCTTGTATCGACCCACAGCTGTGAGACAAAACCCAAACTCTGAGCCGACTGAACGCTGATGACCTGCTTCGCTAATAAATTGGATCGTTTCATAATCTGCCTTCGACCTTTTACTGCCACCTGACTGACAAGTCTTCCCTCATCCGCAGATCCCAATTCAGTGCTTCCCCGACCTGCGGGCGGAATCAAATCCTCCTCCAGACCTCTCTTATCACTCACCATCCCCTCTTCCTTCTCCAACTCCCTCTTCAACTCAAGAAAATCAAAACTCGATGGAGTCGCAGCCTCAAAACCAACCCTTTCTTCCTCCTTCCCCGATTCCGGTGCCAAACGCGTTGCATCTCCATCACTGGAACTTATCTCGACGAACTCATCCGGAGGTTTATACTTCTTGGTCTCTTTATCACTAGAACTACCACCAATATCGAAAGAACTCGACCAAATCAGCCCCTTTCTACTGCTTGGTGGCTTGAATTCGCGTCGATCCGTAGCCCTAAGGGACCAAATTCGGATCTTTCCACTGGCTACTGGATCCAAAGACCGGGAATTCGGAGGCAGTCGATTAATCCGGCCGCTGATCCTGGGCTTCGAGACGCATATTTCGTAGGTCGAGGTCGAGAGAAGAGCGAAATCGGACATCGAGGAACCCTGGAATCGCCACAAGAGGCATCCAATTGGTAATGCCTCGAACAACAGAAGCTGGAGCTACACATCTACTGTTGCGTCTGCGGCTTACCCGTCTCAATATGCCTCGTGATTGGTGCGGATGGTTCATGGGACCCCACTTGTGGGGCCGCTTAAGTTACTAAAAAGGTACAATAGTTCTTTTTTGGAAATAAAAAATAAAAAAATGATATTTCCATTAAATCCCCCTCTAAATTATATAAATAAAATAAAATCTCGGTATATCCCACAGCAAGCCATCAATCCTACACATAATAAAAACTTTAAATTCAAGTCAGACTGATCAAAATTATCATTTATGGAGATTGAATATCCATTACAATTCATATATAATAACTTTTTCATTAAAAGATTGAATATTATATTTACACTCAAAATTGTATGTATATTCTTGATCGGAAACTGCGAGGAGAAGGCCGAGATGATCCTCGTCTACGATCACATGACCCGAGGGACGGTTCGCGAGCACCTCTACGACACGCAGAAGCCGCCTCTTTCCATGGGAGCTGCGGCTTGAGATCTGCGTCGGGGCGGCACGAGGGCCGCATTACCTCCACACCGGCGCCAGGCATGCCATCCATCAACCACCGAGACGTGAAGACCACAAACATACTGTTGGACGATAAATGGAAGGCGAACGTGTCAGATTTCGGCCACTCGAAGATTGGCCGGGCGACGGACAACACCCATGTCACCACGGTGGTGAAGGGCGGCTTCGGCTGCCTCGACCCAGAGTACTACAAGAGGCAACAGCTCACAGAGAAATCGGACGTTTACTTCTTCGGGGTCGTCTTGTTCGAGGTCCTATGCGCTCGGCCAGCTCTCGATCCCAGCTTCCAAAGGAGAAAGTGAGCTTGGCGGAGTGGGCGGGGAGCTGCGCTGCCAGAGGAAGGGCGTGCTCGACCAGATCATCGATCCCTACCTGCAGGGCAAGACCACTCGGCAGTGTCTCAAGAAGTAAGAGAAGACCGCGGAGAAATGCGCTGCAGGGCAAAGATCATCGGTCGCTATCTGAATTTTTGGATGGATATGTTGTTACCAACAACTTTAAGCCATGGCCACGGGGCCGACGCGGCTTGGTTCAGGTCCGGTCATCGAGGGGATCTTTCCGGGTCGAGGGCGCACGGGGTCGTCGACTGCTCCGGGAGACGGCTCCTCGTTCGGAGGCCTTGGGTGATACGGATCAGTCAGCGATCCAGCTCCGAGAGGCGGCTCCTCACCCGGGTGCCTAGCGGGACGTCGTCTTCTTCTTGGTACCTGCACAGAGGTCGGGTCGGAAGCTCGGCCCGACCCCTCCGACGATCTAGTCAATGGATGTGAAGAGGGATTTTGAGTGGAGAAGCAGAGATAGCAGTATAGTAGAAGTCGAAGTTCCAGTCCAGCAGTCCCCCCTTCCGTTCAGAAGGTGAGGATATTTATATGGAAGCTTACTGTTCCCTGATGTGCCCGTTTACAGGGGCAGGCTGGTAGCGTCTGACATTGGTGTTGGTGTGGCGTGAAGAACTAAGCTCGGGCAGAGCATTAATGCGTCTCGGTCGGCGCCCCGGTCTGCGCTGACTTGGGGGTGTAAGGCTTTGTTCAGGACAGCTGACGTCATACGCGTCTTGTCGCCATTTTTACCCTTATCATATTCCCCCCCGGAAAGAAGCTATGTATCGGTTCGTTCTGGGAATCCGATGCATGGCTTTGGCTTTCAGGTGGATTGGACGCGCTGGCATATCTCGAGTGTGAAGGCCGGGGAGCACGACGCAGGTGTGTCCCGGGCATCGTGCGACCGAGTAACACGACGCAGGCGGGCTGGCCGCGCAAGCGTGTCTCGGGAGCAGGAAGCCGATGAGCACGACGCAGGCGGGTGAACCGCGCAGGTGTGTCCCGGGAGCATGAGGCCGAGTAGCACGACGCGGGCGGGTGAACCGCGCAGGTGTGCCTCGGGAGCAGGGGGCCGAGGAGCACGACGCAGGCGGGTGAACCGCGCAGGAGTGTCCCGGGAGCCGGAGGCCGAGCAGCACGACGCAGGTGGGTGAACCGCACAGGTGTGCCTCGGTAGCACGGGGCCGAGGAGCACGACGCAGGGGGGTGAACCGCGCAGGTGTGTCCTGGGAGCCGGAGGCCGAGCAGCACGACGCAGGCGGGTGAACCGCGTAGGTGTGCCTCGGGAGCAGGGGGCCGAGGAGCACGACGCAGGTGGGTGAACCGCACAGGTGTGTCCCGGTCAGGAGGCCAAGCAACACGACGCAGGCGGGTGAACCGCGCAGGCGTGCCTCGGGAGCAAGGGGCCGACGCAGGCGGGTGAACCGCGCAGGCGTGTCCCGGGAGCCGGAGGCCGAGCAGGACGACGCAGGCGGGTGAACCGCGCAGGTGTGCCTTGGTAGCAGGGGGCCGAGGAGCACGACGCAGGCGGGTGAACCGCACAGGTGTGTCCCGGTCAGGAGGCCGAGCAACATGACGCAGGCGGGTGAACCGCGCAGGTGTGCCTCGGGAGCAGGGGGCCGAGGAGCACGACGCAGGTGGGTGAACCGCGTAGGTGTGCCTCGGGAGCAGGGGGCCGAGGAGCACGACGCAGGTGGGTGAACCGCGCAGGTGTGTCCTGGGAGCCGGAGGCCGAGCAGTACGACACAGGCGGGTGAACCGCGCAGGTGTGCCTCGGGGAGCATGAAGCTGAGGAGCACGACGCAGGTGGTCTGGCCGCCTACGTATGTCTCGGGAGCAAGAAGCCGAAGAGCACGACGCAGGCGAGTGGACCGCGCAAGTGTGTCTCGGGAGCAGGAAGCTGAGGAGCACGACACAAGTGGGATGGCCGCACAGGTGTGTCTCGGGAGCAGGAAGCCGAGGAGCACGATGCAAGCGGGCTGGCCGCGCAGGTGTGGTCTCGGGCATCGTGCGACCGAGTAGCACGACGCAGGCGGGCAAACCGCGTAGGTGTGGTCTCGGGCATCATGCGGCTGAGGAATACGGCAAAGGCCGAGGGATCTGGTGAAGGCGGGCAGGCCGCGCTGAGGTGGAACTCAGTAGTCTACGTCCGAGGGACATGGCTCGAGCCGAAGGATACAGCTCGGGCTGTGGGATCCAGCTCAGGCGGGAAGGCCGCGCTGAGGTGGGACTCAGCAGTCTACGTCTGAAGGACGTGGCTCGAGCCGAAGGATACGACTCGGGTCGTGGGATCTAGCTCAGGCGGGAAGGCCGCGCTGAGGTGGGCTCGGTAGTCTGTGTCCGAGGGATGTGGTTCAAGCCGAAGGACACGGCTCGAGGTTGTCTCCCGCCAAGCCGTGTTGGCTCGGAGGAGTTTAGGCCGGGGCTAATAGCGAGTCGAAAGGAAGCAAGGCAGATGCTGAACCTTCGCTCGGAAAAGTCCGAGGTAGGGCTTTGATTTCTTTCATGAGGACTACATCGGGTAGTCACTGCGAGTGCTTGGCCTCTCTTTTGGAGCCCGTGGTTGGAAGTCGTCCCTTCTCCTTCCGGTCGCCCAGGTCTCCACTGTGATGTACTGGTCAGCCCGCTAGAGCATCTCTGGTACCGTGGTGGGAGGTCGCAAGCCTACCACGAACGCCTACACTAATAGAGAGGGGTGAGTGTCCGGCAAACCCCGGATTCGCGTGGCAAAACGGTCCACAAAATGTGAGAGGGGCTCGTCCTCCCTTTGTCTGAGTCCAAGGAACAGCGCCGCGGAAGGCTTCGGCCATGCACAAGCCATGAAGTGGAGCTCGAAGTCATTGACGAGCTGGTCGAAGGACGCGATCGTTCCGGTCTTTAAGGCGACATACCATGCGAGGGTCGGCCCCCTCAGAGTGGTGGGGAATGCCCTGCATGTCAAGGCATTAGAGGTCCCATATAGCGCCATTCGGGCGTGGTAGGTCGCCACATGGTCGGTCGGGTCGGTGGAGCCGTCGTAAGTGTCCAGGGGAGGGAGTCGGAAGTTCGGGGGGACTGTCTGATCCCGTATCTCGGGCGTGAAGGGAGACCCTCGGTGAGTGTCCTCCCCAAGCTCTCCCTTGGACATGCGAACCTCTTTTTGTACCTTGTCAAGTCGCTGGATGACGAAGCGCAGTTGGGCCCACAAGGATTCCGAAGAGAGTGCCTCGGGGTCTGGGCAGCTGCTCGGGTTTGCCGTCACCCGATCCCCGAGTGGTAATGACGGGACCCGAGGCGAATCGGGAAACTCCAGGGGGGGCGTGCGAGCCTGAACGGGTGGCTCCTCTTGCCGTAGCGGTGGAGCGATGGGTGTGTGCAGCGGGATGATGGATTGCACCATGCCGGTCAGAACTTGGACTTGGTGAGCGAGGGTCTGAAAGGCCTCGGGTGACACGGGCGTTGAGTCGCCTGGGGTGCCGTCGGGCAGCGACGGGCCCGGATCGTTGAATATCCGCCAGTAGCATTCTGAGGTCGTGGCGGGACCTTTGTCACGAGGTCCCCGAAGCGGGGGGCGTTCCCCCGAAGCCTCGGCCGGGTACGGCCCTGCAACCACGAGTTCGTCAAAGCTGACCCGGTGATCCCTCGACATGCTGGGGCGGGCCCTCCTTCTAGCGCCAAAATGTTGTTGCCAACAACTTTAAGCCGTGGCCTCGGGGCCGACGCGGCTTGGTTCGGGCCCGGTCGTTGAGGGGATCTTTCCGGGTCGGGCTTCGACGAACGTCCAGGTCGGGGGCGCGCGGGGTCGTCGACTGCTCCGGGAGGCGGCTCCTCGTTCGGAGGCCTCGGGTGATACGGATCGGTCAGCGATCCAACTCCGGGAGGTGGCTCCTCGCCCGGGTGCCTAGTGGGACATCGTCTTCTTCTTAGTACATGCACAGAGGTCGAGTCGGAAGCTCGGCCCGACCCCTCCGACGATCCAGTCAATGGATGTCGAGAGGGATTTTGAGTGGAGAAGTAGAGATAGTAGTTTAGTAGAAGTCGAAGTTCCAGTCCAGCCGTCCCCCCTTCCGTTCAGAAGGTGAGGGTATTTATAGGGAAGCTTACTGTTCCCTGATGTGCCCGTTTGCACGGGCAGGCTGGTAGCGTCTGACATTGGTGTTGGCGTGGCGTGAAGAACTGAGCTCGGGCAAAGCATTAATGCGTCTCGGTCGGCGCCCCGGTCTGCGCTGACCTGGGGGTGTGAGGTTTTGTTCAGGACGACTGACGTCATGCGCGTCTTATCATCATTTTTACCCATATCATATTAAGAAGATCGGCAGACATGTTTGATCTTAAGATTCAGAGAAATATATCTGCTCTTACATTTTTAATATTTATATGGTAATTCTTTTACAAGATTGATTTTGGCATGCATCTGCCGGCGCAGCGCATAGAAGTTTGGTGCATGGTGAGGTATCGGTCAACGATAGAGATAAGACGATGACCGAGTCTTTGTGCAGACGATGACCGACTGCACATCCACTAAATGTTGACGACCAAGTCATCGTGTTGACTCAACGCCAGTGCATTAATTTGCGAGCCCACTGGTGTCTAATTGCATCATAAAGCATTACATAGTCTGAACAAACAAAGAATATTCGAGAACTTGTGGTGGCTCCTACTTATTGCACCATGTAATATCCATCCAACACAGTAAATTAATAGAAATAACAACATCAAATGATCTAAGTGGTGCCATAAATCACGAACAAGTTGGTCCGAGAGGGCTTTGGTCAAATGATTTGGATGGATATAAACATCTCAGCCCTCCACTCCCTCATTCCATCTCATGCAGTTCTCTCTCTTCTCTCTCTCTCTCTCTCTCTCTCTCTCTCTCTCTCTCTCTCTGGGCTATGTTCTCCTCCATTTAGGGTTCCAGTGATGTTCATGCTATTTCATGCATGTTTGAAAGAAACATGTTGTGTTATGTGTGTCTCTTGGAAGTTTTGATCTTCTGATGTTACTTGCAGTATGATACAAGCAGGTATTCTCTTCTATTTACATCATTTTGCATGTGAAAACCTGAGTGAGACATGATGGAAAAAGATCATTAGGATTTGTTGTAGCTGTGCTGGTCATGTTCAGGTAGCAAAGGCCACTGGATCAACAGACTTGCTTGGAATAGAAAGCAAATCCATCGCTCCCATAGTTGATAGACTTCATCCTGTGGGGCTTTGATGATCCCATGCCAGGCTAAAAGAATCACTCAGAACAATCTTCATCAGCGGTGGAGAAATGGATTTGCTTCCTGGTGTAAACAACCTTAAGTCGTGGCCTCGGGACTGACGTGACTTGGTTCGGGTTCGGATGACGGGGATCTCCCTGGAACGTTCCTCAAGACTACTGAGGTGGTCGATTACGGTGGTCCGATCGGGACGGGATCGTCGTTTCCTCCGGGCAAGACTCCTCGCCTGCGCATCCTGTGGGGACCTTCGGCTTCGCACCTGTACACAGGTCGGGTCGGGAAGCTCGACCCGACCCCTCCGACGATCAAGTCAGTGGATGATAAAAGGGATTTCTTTAGCTAAGTTGTCTCCTCCTTTTTCTCCCTCTTCCTGATGAACGAGAGGGTATTTATAGGGAAGGTTACCGTTGTTTGATGTGCATGCTCGCAGGGGGCAGAATCGTACTTCTAGTAGCGTCTGACACCGATGTTGACGTGGCGTGAGGGATTGAGCATGAGCATGACGTTAATGCGCCTCGGTCGGCATTCTGGTCCGTTTGACCAGGTGCTGTCGGGTCAATCGAGGCGTGAGGTATCATCTGAGGCAGCTGACGTCAACCCGAGTCTTATCGTCATTATTATCCTCATTCCGCTGATCCAATGGCTTATAATGTCGTCTAGGAATCCCATTGCGATCTATTGCTGATGGCGAAGGAGGAAGAAGACAGCTACGAGACTTCTCTAGCATAGATGCATCATCAAGACGTATGGACATTGATGATTTTAGCAGATTTACTCACCTTATTTGTTCCAAGCCAACGTTATATCAAAATCATCATAATTGTTTATATATATATATATATATCGATGATATCATATGCATATAATTTACTGATATTGACAAGGAATAAGAAAGCAAATGAATCAAGGATAATGACAAGGTCTTTCCTTCTTTCGGTGGACCCTTCGATCGATATGCCTTTTGTCTCCTCTATTGCCGATCGATCCAATTATTACATCGTCCAATCCCATCAAATCAGAACATCGAACAAGTCACGTTGCATTTTGTTTTAATTTCCTAGTCCAATTTTGTACGGAATTCATTAACTCAGATTAACATTCATTTTAATTATATTGGAGATGGATGTAAATAGAAAATTAGATACCGGAAAAGTTCAATTAGGATTGTTTGTTTAGCTCAGACGGCAGAATTAGACGCCCGACTTGGATCCTCCGACTCAAAAGTATCCCAAACGATCTTGGCCGTTCATTTCTTCTCGATCAGAACTTTCCCAGGGTAAGTTTTTGGGTTCGGGTCGTGGTGCCTAAACTCCAAATCATGGGCGACTGAGTCAACCTCTGTTTTGACTCCACGTCGAAGCTCTAAAAAATCTGCACTCTCCAATCTCCATCAAGTATTTATTAGATTTCATGTGACCAAAATTTCATTTTCCTTTATATATAAATATATATGTATTCATTTCAATATTTAAATTTAAATATTAAACAGAAAGAGGAAAAATGAAAAATTATTAATTTGTAGGAATACTTAACTCAAATTTATATGAAGAAATACAAAAATCACTAATTTTCGATTATTTATTTTATGCCTTTATTCTTTTCATATATATTATCCATTTGTGTTGACTCGGCTCCAAAGCATCAGAACGTCCGCAAACATCATTTTCGATCACGAATTATTTACCACAATTATCTACACGGTATAAAAAATTATCTGTGTGTTTGGCTTTCGATCGTATCTGTGGAAAAAATGAGCTATTTTGAAATAAATAATAATATATTTGGGATTAAAAAATATTTAATAATATTCTATAATGGCGGCTTTATGTAGTATTTAATGGAAGAGAAGTATCAGCGTTGGGGAGCGGTTGAAGGCAATAAACTTCCGTCTTTCCGTGTCCCTCCTCGCGGTTCCTTGAGGTACTCTCGCGGCCGTCTCGCCACTCTTCTCTTTTTCGGGTTCTTGCATGGGATTTTGATGCGTCTGTGGTGGTGTTAGGTGTTTCATTCCTGCTTTTTCTTGAAGGTTATAGCTGAACATCTTGTGTTGGGTGAAATTTTTGGCTTGATTTGTGTTTTGTCTGTGTGGATGTTGGATGATTTCTCTTTTTTCAGGGAATCAGGGAGAGTGGAGTGAAGCCACTCGAGTTCTTCGTTAAAAATCCCATCTTTGATCGATCCAGTGTTTGTTCCCCTTATTCTAGAAGCTGATTCGCAGAATTTGCTGTGTTGATCTTTGATGCTCCAAAAATTCCTTTTTCGGAGGTGCCCTCTCTGTTGATCCTGCAGTGGAGTGGAACAAAGATCTGGTCTTGTTCAAGATTCCGACCTCTTCCCTATGAAGAACCACTGGATCCCTGCTTCTGCCCTTGTCTGGGGCTTCGTCTTGTTGTTGGCAGTAGCTGCAGTCCTGGTGGCTGCCCAGAACTCCACCTATAAGCCGCGGGATCACATCCTCCTGAACTGCGGCGCCTCAGGGCAGGTCACTGACCCCGATGGACGAAATTGGACCGGCGATGCCGGATCCAAGTACGCGCCCTCTTTGAACGGCGGTGGCCCCACAGCACGGCAAGATCCGTCGGTTCCCTCAGTGCCCTACTCGACCGCCCGGGTCTTCACTTCTCCCTACACCTACACCTTTCCTCTCGGTGCTGGCCGGATATTTATCCGCCTCCATTTCTATCCTGCCACTTACTCCAACCATTCCGCATCAGATGCCTTCTTCTCTGTCACGTCTGGCCATTACACCTTTCTACAAAACTTTAGCGCCTCTCTTACTGCCGATGCTCTAAATTTCTCTTACTTTAATCTTGAATTCTCCGTCAATGTCTCCACCGGCGGCCTCAACCTCACCTTTACCCCATCGACCACCCATGCGAACTCTTACGCCTTTATAAACGGCATCGAGATTGTATCAATCCCCGACTTCTTTAGCTCTGCAAGTCCTATGTTTGTTAATGGTGGTGACTCGTTCCCGTTCCCGATTGATCCTGACCAGGCTCTCCAGACTGTTTACCGGTTCAATGTGGGAGGGCAAGCGATTTCCCCCGTAAGAGACTCAGGCTTATTCCGCTCTTGGGATGATGACACACCGTACATCTATGGTGCTGCATATGGCGTGTCTTACTCTAACGATTCCAATGTTAGCATCGAATACACGGCGGCTGTGCCAAACTACATTGCGCCATCAAATGTCTACTCAACGGCAAGGTCAATGGGCCCAGATGCACAGGTGAACTTGCGCTACAACCTTTCGTGGATTCTCACTGTGGATGCTGGCTTCTATTACCTTGTGCGGCTACATTTCTGTGAGATCCAGTATCCAATAACCAAGATTAACCAGAGAGTCTTCGATGTCTACCTTAATAACCTGACTGCACAGGAAGAAGCTGATGTCATTGGTTGGAGTGGGGGAATAGGTATTCCCGTTTACAAAGACTACATGGTGATACTAAGTGGAAGTGGGCAGATGGATCTGTGGGTTGCGCTGCATCCAGACACCAGATCAAACCCAGAGTATTATGATGCCATCTTGAATGGGCTTGAGGTATTTAAGTTGCAGAACAGTGATAACAGTCTGGCTGGTCTTAATCCATCACCACGTCCTGAGCCAGATGTGGCTCCTAGCAGGGTTTCCAAGAACCAGAATGGGAATCCAAAGAGTAAGATTTTTGCTATTGTTGGTGGGGTGATCGGAGGGTTTGCCGTCTTGCTTGCTGGTTTTTGCCTCGTTACAATGTGGAAACGCCAAAAGAAGAAGAAGGAAGGGAAGGATGCTGTCAGCAGTGACGAGCCTTCGGCTTGGATGCCTCTCTCCGTCAGTGGCAACGCACATTCAGTCACATCAGCCAAGACGACCACCGGGACCTCTGCATCGTCGCTTCCTTCCAACCTCTGTCGGTACTTCTCCATCGCAGAGATCAGGGCTGCCACGAAAGACTTCGATGAGTCTCTCCTGCTTGGAGTCGGTGGGTTCGGTAGGGTCTATCGCGGGGAGATAGACGGTGGGGCTACGAAGGTCGCGATCAAGCGTGGTAATCCGATGTCCGAGCAAGGTGTGCACGAGTTCCAGACCGAGATTGAGATGCTTTCCAAGCTCCGACACAGGCACCTTGTCTCTTTGATCGGTTACTGCGAGGAAAACTGTGAAATGATCCTAGTCTATGATTACATGGCTCATGGGACTCTTCGGGAGCACCTCTACAAGACGCAGAAGCCGCCTCTTCCGTGGAAACAGCGGCTTGAGATCTGCATTGGAGCCGCGCGTGGTCTGCATTACCTTCACACAGGTGCGAAGCACACCATCATACACCGAGATGTGAAGACCACAAACATACTGTTGGATGGTAAATGGGTCGCAAAAGTTTCAGATTTCGGGCTTTCAAAGACCGGCCCGACGGTCGACAACACCCATGTCAGCACGGTGGTGAAGGGCAGCTTCGGCTACCTCGATCCGGAGTACTTCAGAAGGCAGCAGCTCACCGAGAAATCTGATGTTTACTCGTTTGGGGTCGTCTTGTTCGAAGTCCTCTGTGCTCGGCCGGCGCTTAACCCCACTCTTCCGAAGGAACAAGTGAGCTTGGCCGAGTGGGCACTGCACTGCCAGAAGAAGGGCATTCTCGACCAGCTAGTTGATCCCTTTTTGACTGGTAAGATTGCTCCGCAGTGCTTCAAGAAGTTTGCAGAAACTGCGGAGAAATGCGTGGCTGATTTTGGGATCGAACGGCCTTCCATGGGCGACGTGCTCTGGAGCCTCGAGTTCGCTCTCCAGCTGCAGGAAAGCGCAGAAGAGAGTGGCAGCATCATAGGGATCTCCGACGACACAACTCCGTTTGTCCTGGTAGGAAGCAAAGACCCTAGTGATCCATTGACCGGAACTAGCCCCGCAACGACCACGACCACCACCATAAGCATCGGAGGTCGGAGTATTTCCAGCGAGGACTCCGTCAGGTTGACTCCCAGTGCTGTGTTCTCGCAGATCATGAACCCGACGGGGCGGTGAGAGGTCTGCTCTATGCTCTCTGTGCATCCTTATTTACTATGTTCGACATGTTTGTGCTGTGATACTATAGAACCATAAAATTGAAGGGACGTATGATCTTGAGCAGTGCATTGTACACTCGAAAGATGATTGTTATTGCTATAGGTAAATATGTTGAAATGTAATCTTGTATTACCTCCAAGAACTGCTTTTCCTTTACCTGAAGGTTTGTTTGATGTGTGTGTGTGTGTGTGTGTCTGTGGAAAAGCTTGTAAACCTTGAGATCTATTGTTTTTTCTTCTTTGCTTACGACATGCCATTTGGACTTCTTCTTTGCAGTTCTGACCATCCATGTTCTATGATGATGCAGTATTTAATGGATGTGCTGAAACTTCTGCTAACATTCCCTCGAAAACAGGGAATCGATCGAGTGTCATACCAAACTTCGAGCAGGTCAATCGATGGCTTGGAATGAAGTCGACTACCGAGTCATCTTTTGTATTGTTTGTGGCTTTAGTCCATTTTGGCATTATGTTGGAAGAGAAAAAGGGAAAAAGAGACGAAAATATTTCAAGGCTGACAAGACGAAAATATCTCATTGCCTCTGTCATATGTATGTATGTATATATATAAAATTCAATTCCAACCTTATCCTAGAGAACCTGAGGGAGGAATATGTGGAGAAATCTACCATCATCGCTGTCAGCTTTTCACAAGCGTGTCAGCCAGTCATGTGTCAGTACTCATCTTTTTCTATCTCATCTATTATAGAGGACCTCTGATAGCAAATGGCCATGGAAAAGACCGTGAATTATTAACCATAACACTTTTGTCTTGTGCCATGGAAAAGGCCAAGTGGAAGAGTCTCCCACAGACCTTTCATTTGTTGCCAAAAACTTTACTTTTAGTCTCTCTCTCTCTCTCTCTCTCTCTCTCTCTCTCTCTCTCTCTCTTATGTGCCGTGTTTAGAACGTTCAGAGACGTATAACAGTAGTCAGACTTGGAAAGCGGTCAATTTGTGGACAAACCTCTCACGAGAAACCAAAATGAACGGCAGTGGACGTGCACAAGAAACTCTACATGGTTGTTGCTATCAAAAGGTGCAAGTGGGGCTATACCATGTCATGCCAAGAATATAAAGCTTTGCAAGATTTGAAATAAAGGACCGCAGTTATCGTAAAGAGCCAAAGATAAATCGAATCGATTTGGATGTATCCAATTGAATCGATTTATAATTTTAAGTAATTTTTAAAAATATATTTTTAAGATAAATCGATTCAATTCAATCCAACCGAATTGAAATTAAACTTATCGAACCGATTGACTGAACCAAAGAAGCATACCTCCGAACCAGACTCATTTATAATTGAATCGATTCGATTCCATTTTTTGATTCGGCTCGAACACCCTCGCAAAAATCACCAACTCTGTTGAGAAAAATGTGTATAGAAAACATTAGAAATAGTATGAAAGCATGTTCTCGCATAAGAACTAGGTCGAAGTGAGCATAAATAAATAGGAAGTGCAGAGACAAAGGTCTAAAGTTACAGTGGAGTGGATACAGGTCAGGTTACAGCAAGCATTCAGACAGCAAAAGGAAAAGAGGCTGTAAAAGCAAGAAGCAATCCATGTAAAACCAATTATTTCTCTAAACAATGATGATCGTTAATAGCCAAATAGTTCTTCTATTCAAAGAACACTAGTCCTTATTCTTTTGATACAAAGCTAGTTCTCATTCATTATTTGAACACTTGGAATAGAGAGACCATCACACTCTCCTTTTGAGTGTAATTATTTCTCCAAGCTCCTTATTGAGATCTTTGCAGATGTCTCGCATAAGGAGGACAAGATGCAATGACCTTCAGATCAGCTATCAGAAAGCAGCATTTGGTGGCAGAGATGCAAAAGCTATTATGCGATGACTGGGATGAGAAAAAACCTGTCGTAAACTTCTCGCAGGTAAAAAAGAATTACGGTACCACATAAATTTTGTTCTCTGCAAGCCAGGATGCCGCTGTTCTGATACTCGAGAAATGAAGAATGGTAGATGTAATGCCACCAGTTAATTCTATTATCTTTCTCCGTGTCGTTGGACTCAGCACCGTTTGCTCTCAGCTGCATCAATTGCTCCTTTTTTCCTCTTCATGCCGATTCTTTTCTGCCTGCTCAAGTGCTCTTTGCTTCTCCACTTGCTGCCTTCTTTCTGCCTCCTCCCTCTCCCTGATTTCATCTTCTTCGTCCTCTTTCTGGTCTAGATCTTGGAATTCCTTCTCTGCAGACATTGCTTTCACTATGGGATCCCTTAGTTCAGATATCAATCCTCCTCCCACTCTGTATTCCTGCTCATCCCCCAAGACGAACAGTCGCTGGTCGGGCCCTGAAGCCATTGGTATATCAACCGCAAGTAGCTTCATGACATACTGCATCATAGATCATCCAAGGTCAAATACTAAACAAAGATAAGCCAAAGAATGGCAAACAGATATTTCTCATAATTTGTTCAATTAAGTGACAACCACTTCCTTGGCTAATAAATATTCTAGTGTAACATGTAAAAAAATGTTCAGCCACATTAAACAGATCACCTCAGAGACGAGCATCAACCGACTAAATTTAATAATAGCTTAATCAACAAGGAGACAGGAGAAACTTACTGGCAAATTAAAATAAGAATCTATTTTCTCTTGAAAACTTCTACCATTAAATCAATACTCAATGACATTTTACTGATCATAGGAATGAAGGGTGAAAAATTCTATTACATTCTCTGCAAGACACAGTCAAAACATAAGTGATTAACAAAATGGCATTTAATGTCAACTGCTAGTAATTCAATAACTTTAAGCATTTCAAAAAAGATTCATGTGTAAGATTTATGCAAGTAATATGGCAGACATGCATGTTCTAGTTGAAATGGCTGACTCTATATCAAAATGTTAATAGAATGTGTAGCAGAAATGAAATCATCAACCAATTTCAGTTATAAAAAGCTACCTGACCCTTTTTCTTCTTGACCTCAACGCTTACAAGACCCTTCCTTTCAGATCCTCGGACAGGAAAAAGTAGAAAACACCGTTTGTCACCAAACTTCAACTTAAAGTTTTTAAGCTTGGGTTGACCCCCTGATGTTACGTATGCTCTCAAGTCTGTCCCAGTTAAAGGGGCACCCATTACCTCCAGAATCCCAGCAGATGCGTTCAACTTGCTCATTGCTAATCTATAAACCTTGTCAGGGTTGATAGCAAACCGTGCACGAAAACACATTCCCTTCAGAAAATAAGTGAAACTTTTAGTGTTAAAGAAATCAGAGTCTCTCTAAGAGTAAACAAGGAGATTCCAGGAGGAATCTATCTCTGTTGGCCTTTTCAGTTAAATACATAAGATTCAGATAGAACATGAAATATAAGCAACAAGGAAATGGGAAAAAAGAGAAAGAAATACTGAACTAGTGACTACTAACACAAAATGACATGGCTTACACGTCATTTATCAGTTATTATAAAACAAGTAAATATAGCTCAATCTAAACCAAACCACTAAACTTTTTATGGTGGATTGCTGATTCTATGTGATAAGCTCTCATCAAAGAACCGATATTTCTACCATGTCAACCATCTTCACCTGAACAATATAAACTATCTAGAATTATTCTTGAAGAACCCACCAAGGTAGTTATCATGGTTTGCAATACTGTACCGTACCGCTCGGTATGAGTGGTATATACTTGTCCGATAAAAGACCAATACGGGTAATTCATCGATACACCTTAGTATACTGTGTCAGAGGATTTTAATTTCAAATAATACCGCCTATACCGGGCGGTACATATTGGTCCGTCAGCAAATCTATATACGGACCGTCCTGTCACGAACGGTCGTCGCGCACTCGCAATAACTTCATTCAACGAATCGTTCGTCGCTTTTGCATGCTTGTACAGAGACATGGCAGCCTGTTTTGCATTAGTTTTGTGTGTCTTTGATTGTAAAAATACATGTTCGAACAGGTTGCAGCGCTATAGTGCGACCGCTCACCGCGCTGGGCCAAAAAGCCCCAAAATGGCTCCGTTTTCGCGTGTTGCGGGTTGTTTTTTGCAGCCCGCCGAAACGCCCAAAACGTCAGTCATCTTAGCACCCTGGAACCCCCCAGGTGGCACAGGGCTGGATGGGGCTTCGGTATATTGTTGGGCGTTGAAAAATCTTCACAAGTTCGCACGTTAACTTGACGGGAACTTGCCTTCGCGCCCGGCACCCGACACCCGGTGAGCAATTGTTTGTGGACTCGCAACTGTTCGTTCTACCTTCTAAAGTCCTTGTTTTCTCCTTCCTCTGTTTTCTCTTTTGCACTCAAAGTGCTTGCTGAATTGCTTGTAAAGCTTCCCTCTCCGCGAGAATTCGGAACTTGTTCATCGCTCGTTTTCAATCTAATCAACTTTCTGTTTTACAGGTCCCTCGGGACCTGTATGAGGTTGCAACTAGGTTGAACCTTTGCGGACGCATATGTCGCAAAGGCGCCTCATGACTTAGGCAATCCCAGCTAAGTCTGAGGAGTTGGCGCAAAGGTGCTTCATGACTTAGGCAATTCCAGCTAAGTCTGTGATAGTCCGCTACTAGGCGGTAGCGTCGATTGGGGTTGTTTTAGCTCCGTTATCATCCTAACAGAGAGAGAAGAAAGAGAAGAGGGAGAAGAAAAAAAGAAAACGAGCCAACACCACTCTCCCTTGACGATCCCGATTTGTCGCCACCTCCCTCGCCTGACGCTGCAGATGATGTCGCCTCCTCGTTTGAGGCGACGAGGCCTTGGCGACTTCTTCTCATCCGCACGGGGAGAAAAGAAGCATCAGCGACATCACGGGGAGAAGCGATTTTTTCTCCCCACGCAAGCAGAAGGAACTAGGCGTTTTTTTTTTCTTTTTTGCAAGCACGCAGGCAAAAACCGAGTGACGTCTTTCTTTTTTTTTTTTTCACGTGGGGAGAAGGAAACAGTTTCTTCTCCCCACGCGAGCAGAAACCGAGTGACGTCGCCTTTCTCTTTTTCTTTCGCGTGGAGAAACCGGGGGACGTTGCCTTTCTCTTTTTTTTTTCGTGCAGGGAAACCAGGCGACGTCACCTTTCTCTTTTTTTTTTTCTTGCGCGGGGAAACTGGGCGACGTCGCCTTTCTCTCTTTTTTTTTCATGCGGGGAGAAGGAATCGGAGAAGGAAACGATTCCTTCTCCCCACACGGGCAAAAATCGAGCGACGTTGCCTTTATTTTTTTTTTCGTGCAAGGAGAAGGAAACGTCCTCCTCACGCGGGTAGAGCGCGAGGAGTATTGAGGTGACATAGTTTATATATATATACATATATATATATATATATATATATATATATATATACATATATATGTACATACATATATATATACACCATGCTGTTACGGACAAAGTTCTAAACAGGATGTTTAATGTAATACTTATGTATGTCCGTGTCTTTCGGTCTGTTCATGCTTTGCACAGCATGTAGAGGGACGGTCGAAGGTTTAATAGCCCCATTTTAGTTGGGTTTAGTGACCTTCTTAGGCTTGAAAATAAAGGTTGTGCCATGTGGACACTTGTGAGAGATATTCGGTCTATAGTGGACCATTTTGACCCTTTGTTGTGCAACCGTTCAAAGCTTGTAAAGTCTGTTTATAATTTGCATTGTCTATGAAGTGTTCTTGAAATGTTTGCTTGTGGATCCCGAGTGAAGCGTTTTCTCTAACCTGTTTTCTCTTTTGTAGGTCCTAAGGGACCATAGGAGGTTTCAGGGAGGCTGACCTTTACGGACGGACACGTAAGGGTGTCGCACGACTTAGGCAAAACCAGCTAAGTCCGTGACAGAGCGATATACCAAAACGTACAAAGTTGAGTTCGAAACTCCGGTACGATATGAAATTATGAACATTGGTGTCAGTACGCTCGGTACAGCTCGATACGTGCTGTACCGACACTTGATCGATACACCAGTACAATACGATATTCAGAACCTTGATAGTTATTATGCTTGCAGCTATAATTAGGCATTGGACATCCTTTATTTACAAAAACTTCAGGTCAAAGAACTGAGGTTTGAGATAATAAGTCATTTAAATTTTCGTACACATCCAATGTTCCTAACCACGATCAGTCCATCACATTTTCTGCAACTAAGCAGGGTATAAGAAATTTTGCTGAAGGTAACATCACTAATAAATTAGATTCATCAAATCATCTTTTATTTTTTGGAACGAAGTCTTCTTTGGCAATTTGAGTTGACCCACCAAGCCTAACCAGTGTATTTATAGGTCTTTTGTGGAGATCTCAAAACTCTGGTAAACATTTTTTCCTCATCTTATTCTTGATCAGGACCACCTCTAATTGTTCACAGAAGCAAACATTCTTAATATTTTACTTTCACAACAAAATCCAACAGATAACATATAAAAGCCATGCGAGAAATATTTTCTTGGTGAAAATTTCTTTTGACCTAATTCCGACTGCAAGGGGAGAGAGGCTATCTTTGTTAAGCTGTGATCATTTATAATTGTCCTATCTCAAAGCCCGACACACAGACACGACATGGTTACATTTACCTAAAGGCCGATGTGCATTTTCACTAAAAATTTTCAGCAGCAACAACAAAACACTATATGGAGCCAGCTACATTGATTCTTTCTTCTTTCAAGCTTTGCAGAAAGCGGTATCACCAATTACATTAAGACTCATCAAATCCTATTCTATTGTTTGGAATGAAGTCCTCTTGGGTAATTTGAGTTGACTCACTATGACAAACCGGTGCATCTACAGGTCTTCCGAGGATATCTCAAAACTTCTCTCAAAACATTTTTTCCTCACCTTATTCTTGATCACGACCGTCTCTAATTGTTCAGAGGAGCAAACATGCTCAATATTTTAAGTTCTAAAAAAAAGAAAACAAATGATAAATAACAACTATGTGATAAATCCCTTCTTGGCGAAAAACTCATTCGACCTAATTTTAAGTATAATATAAAATGAAATACTCACCGCAAAGGCCACAATGGCTGACGCGAGCGCAAGAAACCCGTACTTCGCCGTGCCTTCCGAAAGGCCAACAAAGGTGCTCGCGATCCCAAACATGATCCTCCAGAGTACAATGCAGACAACCACAGCCCCGCTCCACACTAGTATCATATGATTCCTCTTCCAAAACGCCTCCATTTGCAATCCAACCACTTGGCGGTACCGAGAGAAAGCCGATGAAACGGCCGACAATGGCTTATCGACCACCGATTTCCCCATGCCCACACCGAAGCTGCTGTACTTGCCATAATTCAAACTCTTGAAGGAGAAGAACCGGGAGCCACACCCGTTCTCGTTGATCCGAGCGAGGCCCTTGATCCCGAGACCCAAAGATGGCAGCTTAGCGGCGGTCACGGGGCCCCGATGCCTCGAGTTGCAATTCAAAGCGAACAGACGAGAAAAGATGCGATTCGGGGATGCGGAATCCGAAGACGGCGAGAGATTTGAGGTGCGACAGGAGCTGAAGGGGTTCGAAATCAAGAACCGCGTCTGGCCCCAAGAAATGGGGCTTCGTGGCGCAGGACTCGCCGGGAATTCGTGGGTGTAGAGCCTGCCGAAGCCATTGATGATTCGTTTGTAGGGTTTCGACATACGGGAGAGAGCAAGCGAGCGAGAGAGAGAGAGAGATGCAAATTACATGATCGCAGCCAAGTTGCCAGCCTTGGGGGCGGAGAACCAAACTGGGAAACGTTTTGTTTGTCTGGTGTTTTGTGTTTTTAGTTTTTAGTTTCTTGTACCAACCATATGACGCTGGATTCGGGATGTGTCTTCAACAATGGCAACGTTTCCCCAGGAGAAGTCGTTGCAGAAGATGTTTCACGCCGATCCTGGTTTAAATGTGATTTTAGAATTTGAAAATAGAAAATAAAAAACGAAGAATTAATTGCAAGCTCAGATTACGAATTTTTTTACTTTTCGTGAAATCGAGATATAATTTCATAAAAAGATAGTTTGGCAAAACATAACCTGACAAGCTACTAGTCAGCTAAGCCACAGTTTCTGCGGCGGGCAAGGACTTCAAAGAGAAGGCGTCCCACGGGCGCGCACACAAGCAGATACTACATCCTCCACCTCATCTCGTTCCCCATGTCTAGGTCCTGGAAATTTTAGCAAGCATCAATGATACAAGGTAAATAGGATACTAATACTTGCATAGCAGCCAAAAAGCAACACACGAAACACGAACAAGAAGCACGCACGCACGCAGCAACATGAAACGGCTTTGTTCTGATTGCAAATAGAGAGCTCAGTGATGGTGAGCTGGTACTAGTACAGCATCACATGGAAGCACTATAAGAATCAACAACATTGTGCAAGTCCATAAAACATAACTTACATATCAAACAACAATGCTAACGACACAACTCATTTGACCAGGTTGGTGGTAAAACTTACTGGCACATATGTGAAGGAATCCAATTTACATGCAACAACAAATATCACACTCATCGAACACGAGCAAAAATGGCACACACACCAGATTCGATGGCCGCCTACTAGTACCCAGCACCTGCTGCAGACGGAGGCGGTGGAGCTGATTTTAGAGGATCTGATAGTGGAGTGGGCATAGGGGGGATAGGGACAATGGGACAATCTTCTGGTATGATAATTGAGGGGGGTGATAGTGACCGTGGATGAACAGAGGTAGGGCTATTGGTCGTATGAGTGGGAGTTAGTGGCGTCGGGACGAGAACAGTGTTTGCTTCGGATGCAGCAAATGATGGGGTTGAGGGAGCATTAGGGGTCATGTAGACCTCGGTGACCTCTTCGATGCCTTCATCCACATAGACAACATCCTGCATGGTGAGTTGGTGGTACTCCACAATCTCTCGCAGGAATCTGTTCTCCCGTGCATATACAGAATTTTCATGAGCCAATCTTGCCTTTTCAGCCAACAACGTCTCCAGCTGTAGTCGAATCTGTTGAGAAAATAAAAGATGTAAGAGCAAAAGGTTTATGCATTGGTAAAAGCAACCACACATGGTTTTGCAAACTATTTAATAAAGTGGTGTAGATTTAGTATCAATCATAATTACATGGATAAGTTTAAACATTAAATCTGTCTTACTCCAAAAAGAAGCAAATACCGAACAACAACATGATAGCCATGATTGATGCAACAAAAAATAAAAGGATAAATCAAGCTGGCAGAACTAGTACAGTGTCCTTTTCCTTTTAAGAAAATAAAGGAACTTATAGAAACCACATTCAAAAAGATAAGGTGACTTACTGGTGGTACTAATAGAAATTAGAACATCCAAAAATGTAGATAGAAAAATCAGCTGACTGTAGGAGCATAGTACAGCAGTGACATAAACAAGGCTATTTACATGCCACAACCAATGCTTCATGCAGAATTCAATTGAACTGATCGACACTACATCTTTACCTATTATAAGTTAAAGGACATACATGTGAGGAAGAGGGGCGCTTAAGGCTCTTTATTTTGGGATACAGCATAAAAAATACAACATAGAATTACAACAAGTTGGAGAAAATTTGTCAAATATGTTTGCATGTCAGAAAAAAATCATTGAACATTTTTCTATGTTTGTTAAGTAGACTTATCACAAATTAACCACCAACCGATTTAAGAGTGTATATGATTTGATTCCCACATAGAATTCTGTTGGCTAAATGTACAATGCATTAGTGTATGATTACCAGATCGTCATCTTCAGGGTTATCTCCCTTATCGTGACTTTCCCTCAGCACTTTGTTCTCTTCTTCAAGCTGCGCACACCGTTCTTTTGCAAAAGCAAAGTCTGCTTTGACAGTCTTCAGTTCCCTAAGAAGAAGTTTGGCTTTTGCAGCCATTGCATTTGCAACCTGCAAATGGTACAACGTAACTGTTTCATATATTCAAAAGGGTGAAAAAATAAAACTGAGGATATCTTATTCAAATCAGTACAGAACAAAGAAACAACTCCAACAAACATGGATCAAACAAACTGTTGGAAGTCCTTGCCGAATGACTCAATGCCAATATACCTGGTTAGGCAGAGAATAATGAATGTTTATGAAGAGAACCGATGAACTTTTGACTACCATGAACTAAGAGTGGCCAACTCTTGGTTCTTCTTGACAATCTTTTTTTCGTATTAAACAAGTTTTTTTCCTTTGATCACCAAGAAAAAACTAAGACAATAAACACATACGCAAATCCATTTCTTGTGTATGCATTGGAAAATTCATTCAATTTGAGAAAACAGAAACCACAGGTAGATCAAAACCCATTTCAGTGATACACATTTGCCACCTTACGTCGCGAGATGCCTTCAGCTGAGTTTCATAATCAGTTTGAATCTGAGAGGTATAACGTTGACCCAAGTTTTCTGCAGCCTGACTCTGCACATTGGCAGCGTTTCCTTTTCTCCTTATATTGAGCTTACGTGTTTCATGGATAATATCAGCTGTTTTACTCTCCACAATTGTAAGACCCTCCTGGAAAATTAGGAAATATATTACTTGGATAATAGACTAACACAGAAATGAAGTTATTTGAGGAACAAAATTCAACTACAGAAAATCCAACTTTAATGCAAAATAGATAGCAGCTTATTGCTTGTATTAAGAGTGTTATTGTACAATGTTACAAAGCAATAAATTCAATTGTGCTTGATCTTAACGTGAGTAGGAGGCACCCAGATTTTTTGCATAAATGACAGTATATCTCAATTTTTTATGAAGAAGAAGCAATGTACTACCTCTATCCATCATGAAACTGAGCCGCTTAAATCAAATTATAATATTTCAACATAAGTATGCCAATAATATAAATGATTTTATGACAGAAATAAATTCATATCTACTTGTGCTCTACTTGGAGATACATAAACCTCTCAAAATTGTAAATTCATAATGACTTCTGGTTATTGAATCTGATGTTATTCATAAAACATAATATGATATGAGAAATAAGTTTAATAGAACATTCATACATATTGGAAAGGATAGTACATTAAATACAATGCCAATCCACAAATCTAGATTCACAAAAGTAATGATGCTCTCTCAAAGTTTAATACTTCAGTAACCTTGAAGAGTTCGTTAACAGTGTTTACAAGACAAAGATCACCATATTCAATGTTTTATTGGCAACTGTGAGTACATAATGAACAAGATTTACAAATAACTTACCTCAAGAGCATTTTTTATTGTGCCACTAATATAGTTAATGGAAGAACCAATTGCATCTGAACGTTTATGAGTTGTCTCAGTCTTCTGAAAAATCTCTGGCTGATCAAAATAACAACATTGTTAAAGTATGACAATGTAACTTCATGATGTGGAGCAGCAGGAGGAGAAAAAACTATCAAGCAATGCATGAGTAGCTTGCAGTCCAAAAACAACTAAGGCCCCATTTGGTGCTGTTTCATTATTCACGTATTCAAAACTAAGAAACATAAACTGTCTTTGTGCTATTTTGGTTTTCTGAAGACAAATAAGTTTAGTGGTTGCCATAAGGGGATAGCTATGTTGCAGAAGAACACCAGAAATCTCACAGGTCACAGATCCAGGTCATTGGTCCGGTTCTCCTGGTCGTCCTTTATTTGATGAAATTTAACAAAGAAAAATGCTTCCTTCCACAAATTTCTAATGTATGAATTTTCAAAACACTTAAAACAAAAAACTTCAGCAAATTGATTCTCATCTTAATTTTCTTTTTCTCAGAAGCAAAAAACTAAAACTAAAATAAATCAAAATGGGAATTAGGTGGGGGCAAAAAGGAAACAGATGCAGACGAGTTTTTGTCAGGAAGGTAATGCTATGGCCGAAAAATAAAATCCAAACCGATGATTATTAAATACAGACAAATATTATTTGACCCATATGAATGACTCATCCATCATATTTTTCCAAAATATGCTGGATAAAACAACCACTGTTTGGATGAAATCTCATTCCTGGAAATTTGAACCAATACATTTGATCTATAGTAACATAAGCTGAATTCTGTTCAATAAAAAAACATAAGATCCATGATTTCATTCTTACCTGGCCACCAGTTGATCTGTCAACTGTCTGATGTGGATTCTTATCAATGCCTTGAAATTGATTGGATGTCTCATCATTATCAATAAATGTTTTCGCTTTCCTAGCCAATGTTCCCCAGAATCCATATTTGGACTCATTCAAACTTTTCATTGATGTATATTCATATGAAGCAGAATCCTAAATTGAAAGTCAAACATATTACATGATCAAAGAAGATATAAGAAGACTTGGATAAGCATATTCTATCTAGCAAATAGATAAAGAAGCAAAAAGTATCAAGAGAAATAATAATCTTCCGATGAAACATCCTTTTCTACATAATGATTTTGAAGTTCTTCAAGGTTCATTTTATTTGGTTCTTCCACTTAGTAAGTAATCATCTTTGTATATTGCATTTTGCTACAATTGATCAACAGCCCTCTAAAATAAATTAAAAAGCGCTCTAAACAAGATAGTTTTGGCAACAGAAGCCTGTCATAAAACTTCAAATTTGCTTAGCTACAAGTCTAACTTTGTAGTCAATGCTCAACAACAACCATGCTTTGCTTAGCAAGTGGTTTAGCCTCCTTTATGTCAACACAAGAACCACAATAAAAAATGAGTGTAAAGTACTTAACCTATGAAGCATGGAGATTTCAATTGCTTGATATATCTATGTTAAACACTGACACTTATCAAACAATGGTTGGCACTTTAATTAGTTCAAACATATTAAAACTTTTATACCATCTATTGAACACTCATATCATCCAACATAAAGTTTGAAGACCCTGGATATTAACAATATGTATGTTATATATATATATATATATATATATATATATATATAGTTAATTTGAAGTTGAGTAAGACTCATTAAGGTAATAGGGCAAAGGAAGTGCTGTTGCCTTCTCTTCTTTTCTTCTTTTTTTCATCTTCATTTTTCAAATAAGATGATATTTCCATCTTGTTGAATTGTTTATTGCGCAGCCACATAATTAGTATGTCAAGGTTTCTTGTGAAAATGTGATGAACACCTCTGATGTAGCACTTGCTAGAAGTTTAGGTCACTAACTGCTACAAATTGGAAGTTAAGGGACTAACATGAAATTTTGGATGATAGTTTGGGGCAATGTAATTTTCTTTATTTTACATCAGAAGCAGCACAATACGATATTTTATAGATAAGAATATTTGTCAATATTCTTTTAGAAACTAATAGCTTGTCTAGACAATTGAGTGCCTATATAACATGTAACATCTTAGGAAACTGTAAATTCCAATGCAGGAACAACAAGTTGAATTGAAATGATATTTTCCTAAGCATTAGTAGGCTTCAAGGCAATCTGAATATGCCAAGTAATCTGAATGTGTGCTTAGTACATCAATTCAGGTTCCAAGTGGTAGACACTTGTACATCCATCTTAGTCATTTTGCATGTTAAAATTTTTTTATGTATCTTACAAGTCAATCTCAAGCTAAAACATTTGTCAATTTTTTTTAAATCAGGACCAAACCCTATTAAGGAATGACATTAAAGTAAACCTCTAACATTTTTTTTTGCTTACGAGAGCAGTTGTTTTTCCACCTCATGTAGCAGCTTTCCCAGTTTCTTTTGCTGGCAATGTAAAAGACATCATGTAAAAGCGACTAGAGTTCATGAATTGTTCCATGTGGTCGCATAATATCCCCTTCTCAACATATTTCTCATGTCCCAAGAAGTTGACTGATCAATTTTTCTTAATGTTAAGACAGATAAGGAGTGAAAATAAATTATGCCCCACTGCAACAAATTTCTGCAAGAAAAATGCCCCCAGCAAAATCTCTTCCAAGTTAACATGTTTTAATAGCATATTCACACCGAGAATAGACAGAAAGAACCAAAAATAATATCTAGCCACAGTATAGACATCGCTGCTTCTCACATTCTTGGGCGATAGGCTTGGTCTAACAAAGGCATTACCCACGATGTACAATAAATCTAATGACAACCGTGAAATCATTTCTGAACTGCTTTAATTGAACAATTGAACTTAAGAAAGCATAGATCTGATTCCAGCATGAAGTAAAATATCATCTGTGTATAAATTCACCAAATGAATCCGAAAACTCCTGCCATCCTAAAACCGGATCACTACTCATCGTTCACTGATTGCAACACCCAGTAACTAGAAATTTTCTCGACCTAAAAATTCCAACCATGCAAATCGACTTGAATCAGATTGAAAACCACGAGATACTTACATCAACAGGCAATACGTAAAATCTTCTTTCTGAAACCCTATAAATTTCAATACAGAAACCAGCGATCCAGAGAAAAAGGGACACGCAGATCAAGAACCGACTACACGGCGAGAGTAGAACTCACTTGCTGGGGAGAAGGCGCCGATCTGAGCGGGTGCGATTCGCGGCGAGGGGAGGATACGGCGGACTCGCCGTAGGCAGAGGAGAGGGAGGAGACGTCGCGGTGGGCGGCGGAGGCTCGGATCGCCCGGGCAGCGAGAGAACCCGGAGTTGAAGAGGTCGAGGAGGCATCCTCGCCGCCGGCGCTGGTGGATCGGGAGTCATCGTAGGTGGACACCCTCGCCACCGGCTGCTTTCTCCGGTACGCCATCGCCTCCGTTGTCTCTCTCTCTCCGTCTCTCTCAACCCTCCCGCCTCGCGGCGATCGCAGGTCAAGTTCAGCCAACGCCAGTCCCGATCCCCCTGTGGTGGCATTAAATACTACCTCGAACGACTTCGGATTTCATATCTCGCCTCGGACAGCAGTAATTTAACCTCTCGCATCAATACTGGCCATGACGTGGGGGCGATGATTAGTATCAAGGTAAACCCCTGTTCCCTGTCACTGAAAAAAGGTCAACTGACCACTTTGTTGCTGCTGATGGGGCACACTTTTTATTACTGATGTGGCGCTCTATTATTGGCTTTTATATGCGGGCCGCACTTGGGTGATGGCAAATGGGAATTAGCCGGGTGGGATTAAACGTATCCGTATAAGGCTTATTATTATAGTATTTTGAGAAATAGCAAAAATTAGAATATATAATTACATCAATACCCCTGCAAACTGAGACATGACTTGCAATGATATCCCTCAAATACGAAATTATATTATTATTTTTTGGCAAACATATTCCTCTCATAAGTATGCATTATTTCATGACACATAAAACGGTTAAAGCCAACTGACTAAACAATTAAAAAAACCTTTAGAATAATATATTGATATATCATTTTAACTGACTTATATTCTATTCTAATATGTGCCCTTAGTTATTATATTCATGATTATATGTGAATTTAGATGTCAATACTTCCGTATATTAAACCTTTTTGCACTAAAATAATTTTTTTACTTTTATTTCGTCATAAATAAATAATATATGCCTAGTATATTAAATACCTGAATATCCTCAAATAATTTAATAAATAGAAAATAAATGACTTTTAAGAGTCAACTATTCTGCAGAATTATATTAGACAGCCTGTTCATTATAACACTCTTTATTGTTGCTCTAAAAGTCAATTATGCTTTTGTTACAAATGTGTATGACATGTTGCTATATTAGAATCATGTATTGCTGGGTGAAACAGAGAGTGGCATTTGGGTTAGGCTTCATGTCACTTTCCATGTACATAACATCTGTGTGGCATGAACTGTCCTGCTTTTCTCATCAATACGTGTCTCGACGCCCAATTCCTGTGTCTAAATTTTTTTTTCTTCTAATTTTATTGATTTTTCAAATAACTTTATTTATGAGATTCTCTTAAATCTTTTTTACACTATTATTATTTTTTAATAACTTATCAAAAAATCTCTAATATTAATTTTTTACATCCTATAATTGGTTTAATTTCGATAACTCGATTATAACACGAGTTTAGTTTTTTAAAATATGATATATTTGGGTTGAATATATGATCCTGACTAAATTGTAACACGAGTTTAACTCTTTAAATTTTCATTAAACATATTTAAACTTCTCTTGAACTATTAATACTAATATTATTTTTTTTTCTTTTTTTATTAATTTAGGATGATTAAATTTTAAAATATGAAATATTTATATTAAATCTATAATCAAGTATAACTCGAGTATAATTTAAATTAATTTTCATTCAACTAATTCAAACTTCTTTGGAATTATTAGCACGTGATTCTAAGATGTATAATATTATATTTTTAAATTTCTTATGAGTTTAGGGTGATTAAATTTTCAAATAAAGTATTTTTGTGTTAAATATTTAATCAAGCATAACTTGAGTTATTTTTCAATAAATCAATCCACTTTTTTTTAATCAATTAGAATAATTAAAATTTTTAAATAGAGTATTAGCTCATAAATAGTTTCATTGTAAGTCTAGACGTCCATGAGTAGTATACCATTGGATGTATAAGTGATATGATTGTCTTATGGGTGATATCATTCTTCGTTTAAGGAATTATTTTATTAAATATATGATTAAGTGTAACTCGAGTTAATTTTTATAAAATTAATTCAAACTTCTTTAAAACTATTAGGACATATTTCTAATTTATGATAGATCAAGGATAATTTTATATAAAAGTTAATATATTTTTTAATATATTATATGAATAAATGTAATTCAAGAATAACTTGACTATAACAATTTTTATAAGTTATTTAGGATAATTTTATATAAAAATAATATAATTTTTAGGATAACTTGAGTTTTTTAGTTTTATTATAATTGAAGATAGTTTTATATATAAATTAATATATTTTTAAATATATTCTTTGAATTGATGTAACTCAAGCTAATCCATATAATCTGTTAAGAGGAGGAGGAGGAGGGGAGCGAGGGAGTAGTGGAGGAGGAGGAGATCGAGGTGGATGAGGAGGAAGACAATTGGAAGGGGAAGGAGGCGATGGAGTGGGAGGAGTCAAAGGGGGAGCAGGAGGAAGTCTAGGGGGAGGGTGAGGAGACATTGAAGTGAGAGGAGGTAGTGGTAGAGGTAGAGTGAGAAGAAGAGGCACTAAAGTGGGAGGAGATGATAGTGGTGGAGGAGGAAGCGGTAGTGTGAAAGTGGGGAATAATTTGAAAAAAATCAAAAGGCAATCTAGGGTTCAATTAAATCAAATTAAATAGTTAAGATCTAATTGAACTGATCCAATTTAGTTCATCTAAAAAAATCAATTCAGTTCTAAAATATATATATTTTTTTCTTCTGATTTCATTAAGGATATTTTAGTCAAAGCCTAAACAAAGACATGACTTAGTAAAAACCAAATATGGGGTGTCATTTGATAAAAGCTCATTATTAGAGTTTTTTGATAAATTATTTAAAATTTTTAATATTATCATTATTATTGTATACATCATAAATTATGATATTTTTATTGATAGAGTGTAGTCTGTCTTATGGGAGGTGATCTGACACCATTAAATCACTATCGTATGAAGCAATGAGTGCAAAGCATTCCTCTCTAATTGATATTATAATTGGGTAATTTCAAATTATACTATCAAAATAGTTCATCTCGCTACTTAGCATCCAGATTGTTTATTTGGTTGAGAAGTAAAAAGTATTAACAATAAGATAAGTAAATTATAAATTTTGAGTTATTGTGTAACTCGGAGAGGATCATCTATTTTAAGAATAAGCTTTTCCAATGAATTTAGTGTTTCCCACACATTATTTCCTTTGTAATTTAACAGATCAATTCTTTAGCTCTCTCTCCTCTTTTGCTTGGCCATGATAAAAGCGAGAGATTTTGGAGTGTTTGTCTTTGGATTTCTATATGATTGCCCCTTTGTCATTTATTTAGTTGAATCGCTCGCAAGATTGCACTACATTAGTTAAAGCTATATCCTTAACCAATTCTTATTTAGCGATTTTGCTATTTGTACTTTGACTAGGTGTTTTTTCATCTATTTTCAGGTATCTTTTCATTTTTGTTGTTCGATTTGTTATTTGTGATTTTTATTTAGTTTTTGCTAAAATTAATCACCCAAAAGGTTGTATTGGTAGGCTTAATATATCAAAAAAATATATATTTTATACTATTTTAGATATTTTTACAGTTTATGATTATATACCCAAAGATAATAATACTATTTTATAATGATGACATCATTTTTTTTATAATTTTAAAATATTATGTGAACATTAGATATGTCAATGTTTAATCCAAAGGTGAAATAGAGATAATATCAATAATTCAATATTTATTAAAATTTTTAAAATATTAATATTATATTATTTTATTATTATAGTGATAATTTTTATTATATTATTATGCCTC